>NW_020450685.1:79900-81001 GCF_003343035.1 Apteryx rowi | reverse complement strand
GTGGCCCTGCAGCGGGAAGCTGCAGTGCTCCCCTGGTGGCGCCATGGGACCGAGCAAGAGCGCGGCAACAGCCCACCGATTTCTATCCTGGATCAGTCATGCGCAACGATTAACATACAAATGAGGCTCGCTTGCAGTACTGTTAGCTGTATTGACTGGCCAGTTATCAGGTACCAACTCCATGGCAAAGCTGGGGCCTAAGCCTAGGTCTCCTCCCATCATGGGGACTTCCTTTCCTTGGAGGTTTGTTTCCAGCTCGTCATTTGTTATCTTGTGTGGCTGATACAAAAAGGGGCATCATTCATTAATGTTCCCATCTCATCCAATGAGTAAAGTGTAGCCTCTGCCAGACCCAGAGAAAATTCCAGTGGAAAACAGAGTAGAATCATAGAATTACAGTCTGTCTCCAAAGGCATATGTAGAAAGGTATAGAATTAATACTGCTGCGACCAAAAGCATCTCAAGAAGTGTCTAGTAGTTTCCAAATAACGCTGCATTCTCTAAAGCATAATTCCCAGCATTTTGAAATCTGAACCCTCGCAAAATCCCCAACAAAATCAAAAGGACAGGAAAAAATACACTCTAATTCTTCCGAGCAGGTAGTGTCCAGAAGCAACAGGTTGTTTCTGCCTTGAACAAATTGCTCTTCTCTGTTAAACAGCAAGCAATAACAGTGGGATGTAGTTCGGTCCTCTGAAGGAAACGGGACCACAGTAAGGGCTGGAGTGAGCCAGGCTCCTCCCGCAGCAGCTGCCTGCTCAGTGGGGCCGATCCCACGCCCTGAGCCCGACACGCAGGGACCCCTGGGAAGGGGCAGCCCGCCCCTGGCCCTGCACCAGGTATGACGAGTTCCCTCTTCCTCGCCCCTTCTCCCCCACCGGTGTGGTGATTGCCGCAGGCGCCCTGAACTGCTGCATCTGCCCCGCAGCGCCAGGCCGCCCTCGGGGGAGAGCGGCGAGCCCCAGATCCGCCTGGGCAGCTCTGTCCCTCAGCCAGCCGGTGCGGGCACCCCGCCGCCTTGTCACCCTCCCTCCTCTTCCTCCTCCTCCTCGTCCAGCCCGCCCCGCTTGCCGGGGTGCACGGCGCTGTCCGTCCCGGCGG
>NW_020450685.1:1274-79349 GCF_003343035.1 Apteryx rowi | reverse complement strand
GGAGGAGGCGGCGGCGCCTGGGAGCGCGCGGGTGCCCGAGCCGCGCTGCCTCGCTCGGCCAGGGCAGCGCCGGCCCGAAAGTTGCCGTGGTCCCCGACACAGGCGCGTTGCTCTGAGCGCGCTTGGGAAACAGAGGCTGCTCTGCTCCCCGCGGAGTCTTCCTTACAGCGCGTGCTGTTGCACCGCAGCCGTTTCAGGTTTAGAAGATGCTTCTTTTAGGCTTTCTCGTCCGAAGGTATTCTTTCCAGCATCATTTAAAAAATAAAATCCCCGAGCGCTGAATTCTTTGCTAAAGAGCAGATGTCTGACTTCGAAGAATCATCTCTTGGCAGTACGGGAAACCCACCCCGTTTGTTCTTCATGTTTGTTCCTAGCCGTTCTAGGCTTTAAAGTGAAGAAACTTGAAAATCTAGCTGCACTTTTTACCATATCTGTTTGGTTATTTGTTGTGTAGCCTTCACTGGGCAATGGAAAAAGGTGATTATGCTCTTTCCTCATCATCATTCGCTTAGCGTTTGGGAACATGTCAGGGACTGGTAGGGGAATGCTTGTCTTGTAAGAAAGAGAGTATCAAAGAGCTCTGCTTGTAAAGAGTGTTGCATGGAGGCATTTGTAGTCTGTAAACTGTTTTATATAGCCTACAGCGCTTGGCTCGCCTTAATACTGTGGGAAGCGAAGGCAGTCAGCATTTCAGAGAAGTGGGGCCAGGGTCTTTTTAGCAAAGCCAGTACAGCTCCCCGCACGTGTTCTGCCCTGCTGCTCTCAGAAGTCTCTCTCTGAGTGAGGTTTCTGCTTCTTTATGTTGACAGAGGTTTTAAAACAACTTTAAGCATTAGTGAATGTAGTGTTGTCAGCTCTTGCCCTGATCCTGTGATAATACTGTTGCGTTTTATCCTCAAGCCCCGAATGCTGGTAACAACAAACTGAGACTCTTAGTATCCATTTAAAAAACAAAAGCCCCCCCCCCAAGCAATCTCAAAAGTTTTTAGGTTTTGTTGCTGAAAGTGTCTGAAATACTGGGCTTCGCTGGAGCGTAGACCGCAGGTGGAGGGAAGGGGTTACTGCCCTGTATTCAGCGCTTGGGAGGCTGCATCTGGAGCACTGCATCCCCCAAGCGTGAGAGATTTTGGCAGATGGGAGGCTCCAGCAGAGACCACCATGATGGTCGGGGGCTGGAGCACCTGGTGTGTGAGGAGAGGAGCTGCATTTGTTCAGGCTCCTTCAGGGGAGGGGAAGGTTTAAAGGCATCTAACCGCTGCCTTCCACTACCTAATGGGTGGTTACAGAGATGACAGTCAGCCTCTTCTCAGAGGTGCTCAACAAAAGGACAAGCCTTGATGGTCACAAGCTGCAGCAAGAGAAATTCCTTGTTGGACATAAGGAAAAATTCTTCACAGTGAGAGGAGTTAAGCACTGGGATGGGAGCCCAGAGAGGTTGTGGGATCTCCATCCTTGGAGATGCTCAAAACTCAACTGGAGTTGAACAACCCTGAACAACCTGACCTTCCTTTGAAGTTATCCCTGCCTTGAGAGGGGTTTGGGCTGGAGACCTCCAGAGGTCCCTTCCAACATGAATTATTCTACAGTTCTAAAATGTACAGCTGTAATGCAGGGCGGAAGCATGTGGTTGCTCCCCACAATGTGATCTGCAGCACATGAACGAGCCAGGAGTAACTGTCCTGCAGCCCGTTGCCTAACAGTACAGTCCTGGGAGGTCCAAAGTGGGAAAACAGAGGCACGCTGTGTTTCTTCAGGGCCTCACTCATGACTTCAGAATTTTTGGAGTGGGCTGAAGGAAGGTAGGGTGTAGGACTGAAGGATAGAGGGTTACAGCATGCGTTTGCTTTTAGTTTTAGTGTTCGTCAGTATTGCCCCATCTTCTCCATCTTTCCTTTTCTACACTGATAAGTTTGCTCATCATCAGTTGGTACCACAGTGTACTCATACTTGATGTTTCGTAGCTTCTCATTTTTCATTTTCCTTCTGTTCCCCCTTCTCCCTTGTGCCAGTCTTGGAGGTTTCTTCTTACCTGCTGTCTATTCACAGTTTATTGTCTGTGGTGTCATCTTTTTTTATCTTTCATTTTTGCCTTCCAACGTTCATGAATCTTCAATTGAAACAGCTCTAAAAACGGCTCCTGTGTTATTCTCTCCTGACATGCAGAGGTGGGAGTAGGAATAAAATTCAGGCTGGGGGAGTACGGGTTGGAACTGCAGTGAAACCCTAGGAAAGGCGCTGGAAGTGTGAAGCAACAGCAGTGTGTTAGGAGATTGGTAGATAGTTGTCTCCTTGGGTGCCTGTGGTGAAATGAGGAAGATCTGATCAGTGAGGTGTTAAGACATGTCATTGATTCCACTAACTGGTTAAAAACAGGTTCTCTGAGAGCAGTGGCTCTTTCAAAAGTGGCTCAGACTCCGCTCGGTCCTGGTGCGGGTTATTAAGAGAGGTGTTTGTATCGCAGCCTTTCCTCTGGTGGGGACACGAGGAGGGTTTCCCTCATCCACTCAGCCATCTGTTTCAGGAAATCTGCAGGGATATTTTGCAGCATCAGTCTCTCAGCTGAAACCAGTCGGTGGGTTTGAAACTCACCGGGAACAGGTTGGATGCGTTCTTGTGCTCAGCAGCGTACGTGGGCATGCTGGCCTTCCGTAGGGAACCAGGCGGGAAATCGGCCCGGGTAGAGCAAAGAGTCGGGCCTGTGTCTTGGGGAGCCGAGGTCTGCCTTTCTCACTTCAGCCTGTGCGGTCTTTAGCGTGACTTTTGTAAAACCAGTCAGTGCCCGGAGCAGGAGTCGTGCTGCTTCTCCTGCCTTCGTCTTGGTTCTCGTGTAGTGGTGGTGACCTCCCCGTGTTCCTTTTGCAGCCGTAGCAGATAGCAAGTGTGAACATCCAGGTGTGCTGCATTTCCTCCTGACTTTAAACCTTGTACTAAGAGAAGCTGATATTACTGAGTACAAACGGTTGTTTTAAACGTTGCCTGCTAATTCCTTCTTTATGCAAATACTTACTTACGCTTTCTTTTTGGCCCTGCACAGGCAGCCAAAAAAATGGTCCCTTAAAAATACCTTGATGGACATTCTTGTGTTGTATTTGAACAGAATGGCGCTGTCAAGTCAGACATGGTTTTTACTACGATCATTGGTGTGGCTTGCTCCGGGGCAAGGTAGAGCTTTGCAGAACCTTATACATTTTATTTACTTGTTAGTAATTGGCCCTTGCCTAGCATTTTTGATCTTCAAAGCTCTTTTCAAATGCTAAGTAATTCTTACAGCATTCCTAAAATATTGGCAAGAATTTTGCTTGCTTTGACAGTCAGGGAAGACTGATTTTGATAGTGTGACTTGCCCAAGGTACAGAGCAAGTCTTATTCTGGGATAGTGCTGACTTTGGCAGCTCCTGGTGACTGGTTCTGGGCTTAGTAGGGAGTGTTTTGTGCTTCTCTTCTTAATTATGCTGTACTGGTGATGAACTCAGGGACAAGACCCTACTGCCAGGGCTCCCACCGCTAACTACGGTCAAAAGTGGGTCTGAAGTCCAGGGCACATGGTAAAGACTGGAACTGTCTGTGGGTTTTTCTCCAAAACTATTAGGATACCAAGTTCTTGCAGTAAGTAGCTGGGTTGAGAAGAGAGCTTGGTGGTGCTGCTGAGCTGACTTAAAGCAGAACTCACCTTCCACTAGATGCTGGCAGGATGTACATGTTATTGGAAAGCCATCACAGTAGGAAAGGCTTTGCTCAGAGTTTGTGCTGTACTAGACAGCGGAGGATCTAGATGCAGCACTAGGATACCAAGCTCTGCTTGGTCTGCAGAGCTGCTCATTGAAGTTGTACCACTGAGTGCAGTTTACCTTTGATATGGGGAGCCCGCTGAAACCTTGTGGCCTTTCATATTGGGCAGAAAGCTGTTTTACACCAGGGGTATGTAGTCTGCCAATCCCTCTGGTCTTTGCCTGGGTGAGAGCCCTGTTGACCTAGCCACTGACCTCCTGGTGGTCTTTGACAGGCTTATTCACATGGTAGCTTTGAGGTACAGCAGTGCTATTTCTTCCGTCTGACAAAGGACACTGAGGCACAGACTGGCTGGGTTCAGCTGTGGAAGAGGAGGGACAGTGCTGCAGAGGCATGAATGAGGGCATGTAAAGCAGGAGGGAAATGTACCGCAGGTGGCTGCTAATCCCACTGTAGCGATGTGAGGTGTGACACGCTGATCTGTGATTCGTTGCAGTCTAGTCTGCAGTCTGTCCTGTTCGTGTGTCCGTGGCTCAAAGAAGTGACTTTTAATTTGCTTTTTCTTAAGGTGGGCCTAGTTGCCACCGCCTTCTCGTGCCTGTTGCCTGATGGTCCTGGGTGCTGTTCCTGCTCTCCTTGGCCACCGGCTTTGCTTCTTGGATGCCTCTTGCAGTTGCCTCTCTAGCAGCTTTGAATAAACCCGGAGATCTCTAGTGGTTTATATTCTGCTACATTTCTTCCCTCACGCTGGTGGGTCTCACAAGTGGGCTGTGACTCTGCTGCTGGGACCTGGTGGCCCAGCTGATGCCTGGAATCATGGTCTGTCCTTCCTTTTTGATCGCGTCCCCTCTCCTCATGGTGAGGTCCTTTGAAGGACTGCCGGCCACGCTGCTTCCACCTCTGCTCTGCCCTGCCCGAGGCTGATCCGGGGCCTGGCTGCAGGGCGCTGCGGGGCTTGACAGTTCTCTTGGAGCTGGGGACCAGCCGCTTTCCAGGCGTCCAGGATTTGCGTGCCCAGGCAGAGGACCTTTCCCTGCGAGATGAAAGGCAGGTGAAGTGGAGGTCCCCTGCTTCCCTTGATCCTCCTTCACGTGAAATGTCAGCAGCCTTTTATCTGCGTTGATCGTCCCTTCCCATGTGGGCTTCTTGCTCTATCATGCAAATAGAGCCGGCTAGGCTGGCGTTTCAGTGAACTTGTGTTTTCTTGTTTAATGGAAAAGTTGGTATTTAGAGCATCAAAAGAAATTGCTTATAAAGAATATGGTAATATCACTTTGTTTTTTAATGTAATAACTGGAGATAATTTGAAGCGTTGTTTGAGCAAGGGAAATGGGCTCTGCAATCATACAGCAGGCAGGAATAAAAGGCAAGCGACTGTCGGTTGTATCCGGAGAGCTCTGAGCACCTCTCTGAACGCTGCCACATTAAACAGCAAACCTTTGACTGAAGAGTGTAGTTCACAGCGCTTGGACAAGGAGGTGAAGGATCGTCCTACCCGGTTTCTCTGTCAGGCTAATGATAGTCTAAGGAGTCCCTGTATATTTGAGTGCTCTTGCAGGGCTGAACGGGGCCTGAATGCCCGGTCCGAGGAGCTGCCACAGTCCTGCAGTAGAGAGCTGCCAGTCGGTTGCCCTCGCGGGAAGTGCCGTCGGTGGGGGGCCGGCGAGGCTGGGGCAGGCGGCGGCAGGGCTACGGCGCGTCGCCTGGGTGCGAAATAAATCAACCGCCCCCACAGGGTGCATCGCTTTGGGGTGAACGTTCCTGTTTACTTGTTTATTTTTAAAAAAAGGTTGTCAAAAAGCTGCATTTCACAAATGATAGAGTTAGCCTTTCTCTGCAAAGCTTACACTTGTCTGTCATGAATGTGAATAATTATGAATAAGGCAGAAGAAAAAGGCTGAATTCGGACGTATTTCCATATGATCCATCCAAATCCATAGTATGGATTTGCCCCTTTTGATGATCCTTTTGTTTAATTTATGCCTTAGCTTCTTAAAAAGCTCTGAGGGATGAAAATGCTGGACTTTTAAAATGACAGTGTGTGCTAATAGACTTAATCTCTTACAGCACTTCTGTTCCCTAAAGCCATTGGCGCTATGTTAGTGTTAGTGCAGAAATCCTGTCACAAACAATAAATTGAATTTCCCAAGCAGGGTCTCGTTTTCCACTGCGCCGTGTCCTGTTTTGGGGGAGCCCGTGCCTGAAACAGGTTCTGTGCTGCTTGTGGTCGTGAAGAGAAGTAGGTTCCCGCGCTTGCCACTGCATGACCAAGAGAGGAATGAGAAATCTAATGCTGCTTTGCTTCGCTAACAGGATATGACACTTGCTTTAATAACATGAGTGTGCCCAGAGGCGTACTGGTACATCACTGCACGTGTCGTCTTTCACCTTTTACTGTTTTAGTGCAGTTTTCAGATGAGGCAATAAATTATAAAGGGTGTGTGTATGAGGAACAGGATCTCAGCTTACTCTAAAACCTGTTCCACAGTCCCCGGTATCTTTTTACATACGTTGCAGCATGACGAAGTGGATTGCACGTGGCGCTCACTTTATTTTCCTCTTCATCCAGGTTCATTTCCCTGATGTTGAACGAGTGGAATGGCTGAACAAGGTGAGGCGCTCTGAACTCCAGCTCAGGCCGTCTGCTGCGAGCTGCCCCCCAGCACAAGCTCCACGGGCCAAGTCTGAGAAAGTTTCCAAGTTGCTACAATAAGGCTCGGTCATATCGGTGCCTATAATTATGTTTTGGAGCGTGCAGAGTTGCCACAGATTTTAATGAGAGCCAAGTGTTTTTACCTGGTTGGTACAGGTTATTCATTCCCTCATTGGTTTGGCATTTGAAGTTGAATCAATAAATCAGACTCAGTTCAGACAGAACTGAAATCACCAGCTTGTTCGTTCTTACTGAAAAGCAAAAAAAAACCCCAACCAACCAACCAAAGATCTGTTGTAGAATGATTTGATGCATTTGACACTTCGTTCTGAGATACTTGTGAGTGTGTGTGTGTGTGTGTATATATATAAATATAATATATATAAATTTATATATGTGTGTGTGTGTATGTATTTTTTTTAAGCAAGAGTGGTGGCATCTCCTCTTACCAAAGAGGTTAGCAGAAAGCTCTTGGGTCAGTGCTCCCATCGGCAGGTTTAACTGAGCTCCCACTGGAACTGTGAGAATTCAAAGCAAAACAGCTGATCTGGCAAACTAGCATCCAGCAACCATTATGTTTGGTTTTTTTAGCAAACTTTCTTTTTGATGTAAAAGTTTACCTCACTCTTCTCTAAATAAATCTAACTCCAGGGAGCTTTCTGACACTTCTGAGTAATTAGAGACTACTACGCTTTAGAAACTTTAACCCTGGGCTTTGCCAGTTCAGCCACTGTGGTTAGAAGCAGTCAGCAAACTCCATGGTGTTAAAGCTTTCTCCTTGGTTCCTAAAACAGATTCCTCTCCTGAGGAACAGGAATGGATCCTTCCAGAGGGGTGACTTCAGATCTGAAACGTGACTTGGTATTTTAAAAGGACAGACAGTAATAGCCAGGTGTTCTGTGATGCGTCTGTTTTTCAGTTAAAGGTATCTTATGCAAAGAATCTTCAGTGTAATTTTGCTTTTGCTATTCTGTAGGTCCTTGTGCAGGCTTGGCCATACTTTGGGACAATTATGGAAAAAACATTTAAAGAAGTTCTTGAACCAAAAATCAGAGCAAAGAACGTTCATCTGAAAACGTGCACCTTTACCAAGATCCACTTTGGCGAGAAGGTAGTGTGAATCCTTTGCAACGCTTACGACGCAGACTTCTCTGAAAAGTTGAAATGCAAAGGGGAGAGCGTTTCTTGGGGATTCTGGCATTCAGCTCTTTAAGAGCACTGAGTATTTAACAGAATCGTATTGGTACAGCACTGCTGCCTCCGTTGTTCCTCCTCCTGCTGACCTGAGCACCTTCACCATGAAAGAAAGATGATGTAGGAGGCATGGAGATCCTTTCCCAATGACAACCAGTATCAAGGGATGGGGGTAGAAAATGAGGCACATATCAGCATTTCTTTCTGTTATATCCTTGTGGCAGGAGTTTTTGGTGCTTCCTGAGGCTTGTTTGCAGCATGAGCTCTTTGCAACCAACCCCATATTTCTGGACTGCCAAGGCTGTTCACGCTACATCTTTAAGCGACAAACTTGTGCAGTTTGCTCATAATTTACATGCAATTGTGCAAAGTCTTTAATGAAAGTTTCTGTACTTGGATTGCATGAAGAGAGTAAGACTCTTCAGTTGGCCATAACTTAGAAGATATTAACTATGTTGTATCTTGTCTACCTTTATTTCAGTGCCCTAGAATCAATGGAATAAAAGCCTACACCAAAGAAATTGATAGAAGACAAATTACCCTGGACCTGCAGATATGGTAACATTGCATTGTTGATTGTGTGGGTGTTTCTTAACTCATTGCCCATCTGCGTGTAAGTTGTCATGCTGGGCTGGACATGTGGTTTGTTAAGTCCAGCATGAAGTGGAGAGGTGTTTATCTTATATCAGCCTGCAGTGATAAGACATAATCTGTCCCCCAGCTGGATTTCCTTCTTACTTGCAGAGGTGAGATGTTGTGCATCAGGCTTTAAGTCAAAAAGTAGTGTCACCTGCACAGTTCTGGGTGTTACCCCTTCTGGACTGCTGCTGCTGCTGTGGATATAAAAGTATGTTCCCTTGGCTTTGCTGTTCCATGGCAGTAGGAACCATATTTCCTGCTCTGACAGCTCTCTGGCGTGGAGACCCTTGGTCTGTGTGTTGCCCTTCTATGGTTCCTCTTCAGTCCAACCACTCCAGTTCTTCCAGGACTACTTGCACTATTTATTTATATAATTCCTTCCCCTAGACTGATCGTATTTTATTCACCACTTGTTCCATGTGTCACCCAGCTTATTTGCTTTTTTTGATTGCAGCTGCTCTTTCAGCAGAAAACTGCCTTGAGCTCTATTAACAACAACAAGAAAATTAGATAAAACATTTGATACCTTCCAGGCTGTTTTGAATGAGCTTGTTGTGTGTTTTGTCAACATCAGAGTCACTGCAGAGCTAAACTCTCTCCTGGTTTAGCCCAGGGAATGGAATTACTGGGAAATTACCATCTGCATGCTCTTGTAGCACTGTAAGTGTGGTGGATGACTGAGCTGCCTGACTGAAATGAATTTTTTTCATGTTAGTGCCAGGAAAAAAGTAGTGTGAAACTATGGAGTGACTTGGCAACAACACGGAGCTGCTCAGAGCTGTGCCTGCTGCTTCGTGTGGCAATGGCATGGCAGCTCCCCCAGGCCCTGACAGGGTACCGGCGCTCCCTGCAGAACGACTTGTGTTTCATTTGAAGCCAGAACATGCTGTGCTCCAGCGCAATCAGTGAAGCGCCCTTTGTAATAGCAGGGCTGGTTTTAGGGCCTTTGGCAAATCATTCGTGCTTTCCACATTGAGATGGAGAGGTTCTCTGCCTGCAGGCTCTGCAGGAGATTGCTGCTGCTCTCTGTTAAATTGCTGCTCCCGGCTGCTTCTCCCAAGCACTTATTTCTACTGTCTTTTAATAGTCAGCTGCAGAGGGATTCCCCCACCTCCTTGTTCCCATCCCGCTGGCAGACCCTTCAGCATCTCCAAACTGGCCATTTTTTTCTGTTCCTCCGTCTGGCAATAACTTGCCTGAACTGGCATCTGATAACCCAAGTATTTTGTGTACTGAGACAGGCGTGTTCAGCCTACCTTCTCCTCCCTCCTCTCCTGGGCTGTATTTAGGGCCCAGCTCCTCTCACGTTAGTATGTTAGCATCAGTTTTGGCAGGCGAGCTGTGAGTTGTACCACTGCTGCAGGAAGCAGTGTATTACTTCCAGGAGTGGGGAGAAGCAGATCAGTGACCAGTGCTGGTTATTTACCTGCCTTTTTCCAGATTGCCAAAGGAACATTCTTTTTCCTTCCTTTAATCAAAGATGATGGCAATTCCCACTTTTGTGGAGTGAGACAAAGTCCCATTATGAATACAGTCTCCCTGCTACATGAAGCGTGCATCTGCTTCCTATGGTTATTTATGGCTACCTCTGTTAAATTCAAAATAACCCAGCTGGATGATGGATGTTTTCATGTAGCTGGGAAAGCCAGTGTCTCCATTTGTGCACTGTGGGGGTGTCAGTGGAAACATTTCTGTTGCAGTAGACTTTGTGCTGTTGGAGCTGGTGCTAAGGAGAAGAACCGGTTGGAGGAGGTGGATGTGAGCTGCCCCAGCTGTGAGGATACAGCCGTTTGCACTGCATCTCAGTCGCTGCGTGTCGATGAGTCAGGTCTGGGTCGCTGGTTACACTTACGTAACCCGTGACGGGCTGGTGTGTGTGTGCAGAGCGCGTCTCTGCCTGGAGACTTGCCTCCGCGACTCTGCGTGTGGTGTCAGTGAGCGGACATGCCTGAGTAAGAGCATCCAGCCAGAGCTGCTGCAGGTCAGTTAAAGACCTTCCCATGGCTCCTGCTTTTGGGAATGGGTCCTAACAAAAGCAGGAGTAGTGCAGACGTTCACAGTCAATGCAGACAAACATCATCTGTCCTTGCATGGAAATTGAGAGTGGGTGCTGGAGGTGAAGGTGTAGTAGTGAGGTGCTGCAGCTGAAATAATATCCCTCAAATTTCACTGCAAGGATCATGTGGTGGGAAGAGGAAGTCTCCCCCCCAACCCCAAATATTTCTCAAGATATCTGATATCATGAGGAAGTGAGAGGAACTGGAAGTGACCCTTAACTTACAGGACCCATCATTGGAAGTTTCTACAGATTAGGACGCTTGTGGTCTTGCATTTTACAGGTGGCCATTGCTGCATGGTAGCAGTTCTCTTTTGCTGCTCTCTTCCCAGTTAACATTTGATGTGTGGTCCAGATTTTTCTTAATCAATGCTCTCAACTTGATAATTAAAGGTAAAATTAAATTATGACCTGTAGAGTCCAAAAGCCACTGATGAAGTGGGAGCATTTTATAGTCTTACTTGTTTTCCATGTGAAGGTGCGTGGCAGCAAAGTTGCATCTCAGCTACCTCATTTTTGTGTACAGGATCCTTCTAAGTAGTGCTAATGGCAGAGCTTGCTACTGTCACCAGTCACCTCTTTCCTTCTCTCTCTCGTTCCCTCTGAAGGCCCTGACTGCTGAAAAGATGTGGTTTGAATCATTGTCCGCAGAGCTGAATCCTGGCATCACAACTCTGGAGGACAGAATAACGTACTGTGGGTGTAAGCGAGGTTCACTTTGCAATGTCAAGACCACAGTGACCTCTGTCAGGTTAGGTTTGAGAAGAGTAGCTTGTTGCAGAAGACATTAAAGAGTTAACATGCCTTCATGTCAAAAAATAAACATGACTCCTTTGCCGTGGTGTTTGCTAGGTGTAACTTCAGGGGAATTCCCTTGCTAGTGCACGCATGCGGTTCTCGGCCCGCTGGCTCATGGCTTTGTGCAGTGTGGGCCAGGACAGCTGTAGATGGGGAAGCCGAGCTGCCACTTCCCACGGGAAGCCGTTATCCTGGACAGTGTTCCTCCTGCTGTGGCAGCAGCTCTGCCCTGCTCTGGTGCTCAATAACGCTTTGTTTATAGGCATCATTCAGAAATCTCAGCACACTCTATAAATGCTTCCAACCTTCAGCCTCGCAACAGTATAGGAGAAGGGATTTTACTTCTGTTTTATCAAGGAGGAAACTAGTCTCTGAAACCCAGAAACTTTGATTTGGCTGTGGAAAAACACAGGAATAGGGCATGAAGAGAAAACACTTTCCCACTTAGATTTCCTTCATGGTCTGTATGGAATCACTGGCTTAGTTTTCACAGCCACCAGTAGACATATGGTCAACAAGTTCATTGAGTCTCTTCTTCAGTCTGTTTCTCCTTGGCCTCCATAACATGATGTGGCACTGAATGCTGCCATTCAGGTCCATGCTGTGTGAAGACGGACGTCCTTTCCTTTGTTTTAAATTTGTGATGTAATAGCTCAGTTGGGAGCAGCTTTGCTTGGGAGCTGTGAGAAATAGCACTTAAAGGTCCCTCATTTGTATGGGCAGCAGCTGTCAGCAAAGTCAGTGATGCAGTAGATCTGGTATCACATGGAGTTACTAAAAGAAAATTGAGAAGCTGCTTTAATTAAATCTGTTAATAACAGCTTATGTGGCCATAGCATCAGAGCATTGGGAATGGGTATTTAGGGCATTTTCTCATTATAGTCTGACTGTCCTGCATGAGAGGACTATCCTTGGGTCTTTGACAGGAGAACCAAGGCTCCGAGGTCACCACTTGTCAGGCACTGAGAAAGGACTCCATGAACTTTCTTCCAAAAGCTTTTGCTCAGTCCCTGAGATGATGCACCCAATTGTTGTAAATTAAGTTGGTGTAAATTTTGTCATGGCTTATAGGACCAAGAAGAAATGTTGAGATAATCGCTGTTTGCCCTCAGGTCTTCTGTACAGACAGAGTTTCAGCCATTTATCTGTCTGAAAGACCTGGCATCTGTCTGTTCTGTTCACATATCCACTCCCCTGCAGAAATATCCCTGATCTACGGCTTTCAAGTGACAAATAGGGAAGTAGCAGGGTTTCTGCAGTGGCTAAATGAGAGATGAGATCCCAGCAGGTCTGTGGAAATAAACTGGGAGAACTCTGTGATCTCCAAACATTTGGCCCTAGATCTAAATCAAGAATCTGCCTGCCGAGCTAGGGAGCTGACAGTTGTGTTCACCAACTGAATTAATGTCAAAGCATTCCAGAAACGTTCTCCAAAAGTGCAGTTTTCAAAACAGGAGGAACTCCTCAAGTGCAGCCACTTGACCTCCTGCAACTACCTTTCTTGCCACTAAGCCTTTAACTGCCAGAGCTGCTGTGGAGCTGTGTGATCACTGACCTATAATCATGACAGATTCAAAGTATTTGAAAGCATTATTACATTCCAAGAGGGATATCTTGGAATCCAACTACTTCCTATTTCATTCATCTAATTCGTTGCTACTCATATTTTTTTCATTGGAAATGTTGTGAATTTTCATTTGCTTGCTCTTTTATGGCATTTGTAGTGCATGAGATGTCATGGAGGGATAGTGTAATAATAAAAATATATACAATTAAAAGTTTGTAAGCATTGCCATTTACTCTTACAAAAGAAGCTCTGAACTTCCTAACCAGCAAGTTAGCAAATCTTTCTGGATAGTCACTGTCATTCAGTGCAGATCAGAGAAGTAGTCAAAAGTAGTATGCAGCAATACTTTGAGCTTTGGTGGAGTTTGGGTTAACTGAGTTTGTAGAGTCTCTCAAGAAACTAAAGGATTTTGGAAAATTGTCTAAGCAGTCTTGAGCAGAGAAGAAACATTTGCCCTTGGGAGCATTAGCTTAGTAGGTAAAGGCGAAAGGCAGAGGTGGCCTGGTTTCCCAGGAGCGTTTCTGCTGGGGCAGAGAGGATAGCAAGGTTGCACTGAGCAGAGGAGGCAGATGAATGCGAGGCAACAGGCACAAACTGAAACACAGACACTTCCATCTGAACATGAGAAAAAACTTTTTCACTGTGAGGGTGACAGAGCGCTGGAACAGGTTGCCCAGAGAGGTTGTGGAGTCTCCTTCTCTGGAGATTTTCAAAACCCGCCTGGACGCGATCCTGTGCAGTGTGCTCTAGGTGACCCTGCTTGAGCAGAGGGGTTGGACTAGATGATCTCCAGAGGTCCCTTCCAACCTCAACCATTCTGTGATTCTGCGAAAGCAGTGACCAGCTTGGACTTGAAATGAGAAGTAAAACTAAAGAACGGAGATCCGCGCCCTGGCACGACGTGATGCCTGCATGAAGCAGGCTAAACCTGATTAGAGGCTCAAGCTCCGATAGAAGGGGAGAAGACTGCTGCGACATCTAGACTTCAAAACATGCTTGCTTGAGGTGTCACTAGAGAAGACAGACATCTAGGATGGGGGGGAAGCGTTTTTGATTATGTGGAAAGGCATAAAGATTGTAAATTGAAACACTGAATTCCCAGTGAGCCCGTCAATCCCTTCCTAAGAGTGAGCTTTCTGCAATCAACTTCCAGTCTTAAGAATGGGAAATTAACCTTGAAATACAGATGGTGCTTTGACATTTTGCAGGTAGATCAATACCGCAGCTGCTACCAGAATTTCTACTGTGAAGAACCAACTCTTGTTCAATGTGCTCAGCTTTCCCTTTTCAGTCATTTGAAAATCCATCTCTGCCTGTAGTATTGTGTTGTCAGTCATTAAACTCATTTCCTTTATTTTCTGTACAGACCGAATTTGCTCACCAGGCTATTGCAAATTGGAATAATGTGAGAACTTTCTTTCAGTTACGTAGGGGACTGTGAGATTCACATGGACATAGCGAAATTTAAGCTTGGAGTGAAAGGCGTACAGGTGCGTGCAATGCTAAAGTTGTCTGTTTAAGACTGTGCGCAGTAGGAGGTAGCATGTCCCAATGGGGAGGTTAGGACACTTGACTAGGAAACCACAGACTAGCTGACTTGGGGCGAATCACTTCATCTCCTTGTGTTTTGGCTGGGGAAACAATGCCATCCTTGGACAGCACCTAACTATTACTTTTAAGCTTCTTAATGCAACTCTTAAACAGGTCCAGTGCTAGAGCACTGAGCATGTGTGAGCCAGCTCTTGCCCCTTGAGTTCAGAGGAATTGCATGTTCATAAGAGTTATGTTAGGATGTTCATAAACCATTTTAGATTAGACTTACAACCTGTTCTTACAATGTTGGTGAAGGCTCATAGGTAGATGACAAAAGCACCGACAGGACTGGGCTGTGTGGCAGTCAGGGTTACAGTGCTTGGGGAGGGGGAGAGGGGTTATTGTTGTTATCAAATTCTAAGTAAGATTATTTCAAATAGAAGTTTTAAAATCACTAAAAGGTTCACTGCTTTGAAACTGTGGGTGGTGGTGTTCAGATAAAAGCAGCTGTGGGCTTCTAGTGATGATGAGGTAGGACGTTTGAGGACTTTGTTTTCCCCATATAACTTAGGGTGCCCATACTGGCGTCAGAACCCTAGAGTTCCCTCCGCCACTATTCACACACTGCTGTAAGCAAGCAGAAGTTGAGGTCTGGATATTCAGCATGGATGTTTATATCAGGCTTAGCCTTATAGTGCCCAAGGGTCTCCTGAGAGTTTCATACTCAGTTTTCCTTGGTCTGTTCTGTTTGCAGTTGTATGGGACATTGCGGGTGATACTGGAACCTCTTCTGACTGACGCACCTTTTATTGGAGCAGTGACGTTGTTCTTTATGCAGAGACCGGTGAGTCGCTAGCGAACTGCAGTCTGCAGCCCTCTTGATTCTTGGTCTGTCTTAATGTATCGACTGGTCTTAAATGAGTGACGCAAACAGGCCATCACTACTGACCCGACTGCATAGCGATGATTATCTCATGATGCAGTTATTTGAATAGCAAATTACTGATTGTTAAATGCTCATCTTGAACTCCAAGAGGAAGGGAATGAATTTGCCTATTCTCTTGCAATTGCGCTTAAGAAGTTACTTGCTTCGGTCTAAGAATGGGTGGACTTTCTGATGGTCAGAACAAGCAGCCCTTTCGTAGGCACTTGCTGCAAGGGTCCTGGCAAATATTAACATGGATTTTAAATGCACCCATCCTCGGGAACCATTCAGCCATGGCCAGGCTTTGAAAGCTTGCTTGTTTAAGCTTACATATGCCCCTTAGTTGAATTCAGTTTAATAAAGTATGAGAAACCTTCTTGCCCTGTAAGAACCAGTTACATTATAGCACAGGGTTCTTTGCTTGCTTCTGGATTATACTATGCTTGAGTTCATGGAAGCCATACATTTTTGATATTGGATGAGGTGTTTTGTGTTTATATGTAGTAGCATTACTTTAGCACATGAAAACCTCTTTTGTTTACTGTGTGAATAGAAACAGAGACCTCCTGAAGCTGGGCGTTGTTTGTAAATCCCCCTGCCCCAGGGCATGGGCCAAGCCCGAGTGAAAGGGTGAGGAAACAACTTCAAAACCTAGGTAGAGCTGCCGGATTTACCAGACATGCCCCTGGGGCATCTGACAATGGCCATTGCTAGGGGCTGAGTGCTGTGTTCCCCTCTGCTTGCAGGATAAGCCCCAGTGATACCCTCATTTCAAGTATGGCGGGTAAAATAGATAAGGAAGTCGTTACCGGCTGTTAGTTTTAATGTGTAAAGGCATTCATTTACTGGTGCAAGTTTTGCTTTCTTTAAATAGCTGGCTTTGTTTTAGAAGCATTTGCTTTCCCCTTAAATTCCACATTTGTCCTGAAATTAATTTTAATGATTCTGTGTTATTTTTCTCCTTGACCTTGTTAGCACTTGGAAATCAACTGGACTGGCATGAGCAACCTCCTGGATGTCCCAGGGATTAAGTGAGTGTTTTGCTTCATTTTATTACTTTTTAAAATCTTTCAGAAGGTGGTCCAGCTTTCTTCAGTAACCATGGAAGTTATTCTCGAGAGAAGGTGTTACACTGATACGTGCCCCAACGTATCTGGTTGTGGAGTTTGCTCAATTTGGATATGAAGCTTTTTATGTTCATCAAACTTTCTTCAGTCTCTTCTTTGCACTTGGGATTTACAATGGAAATAGTAAATCACCAAAACTGTAATGGTGTCTAATCTGAAAAATAAGCCCTTTCCCATGTGCCAGTTACTTACAATGGTAGATGAGCAGATCTAGGTGATCTGATTAGCAGTCTGTACTTAGGCTTATTTGCCTTAAAGTGAAAATAGGTTATGTACCACAGACTTGCAGTGCTCAGTTGTCACGCACAAATACAATCCATGATAAAGAAAACTGCAACAGATTTGAAATGAAAAAAATTCCTTCTCTTTTTTCTAATCTGCTAACCCCTTTCACTTTTCAGAAAACCCATCTCTTCACCAATGCCTCTTCAGTTGGTCTTGTACATAAAACTTGGACAGCAAGAATGAAAATCTCAGTGGTTTTCACTCTTTTAAGTTGTCATACTGCTTCTCTGGGTTGGAGGCTTACTTCTACCCTTGTCCCTCAGTGTAAGGAAATTTTGTCGCATGAGAACAAAACACATTAGTTACTTGGTCATTACCTCTCTCCCTTTAAAAGCAAGCCCAGACACTTCTGCTCCCCTCTCCTCTGCTGCAGCTTGTGCTTTGCAGACACATAGGAAATAGTTGGCTGTTCTAGGTGACAATTTATGGAATAAAGTGCAGTAAAGGGTTTCACAGACCTTTGATGCCAAGTGAGAGGAAGTTGTTGTTCTTAATTTGAGAGCAGCATTTTGCCTTGCAGTTTGCCCTGAGAGCTCCTGTTTTTATCAGAGGAATTAATCTGTTCTCTTTTCTAATGCAGCTTTCCTTAATCCTTGCAAGGAGAAGGCATGTAGGTGTTTCAACCTACAGCCACTCATATAATTAAGTGCAAATTTGGTGTCCTAAATCTTTGCTCCCTGGTTCTTTCACAGTGATCTGAACATAGAAACTCTTGCTTGTTCATCAACACTGCACATAAAAGCCATGAGCAAAAACATGCCTGACTGAATAGGCTGAAATACAGGTTGAACAAGAGCTCTTCCTTTCAAATGAGCCTGGCTTACCTGAGAGTAAAGAAACTGGATCCAGTCATCTGTTCTCATATATAAGCTACGTATATTTGGGCTTACCCTGAGACTCCAAAGAAGGGACAATCTGTAACCTTCCTGTTGAGGGTGATTTTGACAGGAAATCCAACTGCCTGACCAAGGGTTTTCAACTACTTGGTTTTACGTTTGGAGCAGGAGAGGCCTTTCCTTCCTTCTGGGTGAAACCAGCCTCATCTGTGGACTGTGACAATGTCATTGCACAGTCTTATCCCAAGAAGCTGCCCAGTAAGTGCTAGGTTTAGCAAGAGGATAAAAGGATTTCAGATGTTTTGGGTGCCCTTAGTTTTCCCTCTAATATTGTCTTCTTCTCATGCCAAGTTGTAGTATATTGAAATGATTTCATTAATCACCCAGAGAGTGCTGGAGGTCTGTGATAGCCCTACACTTCTTGCTCGGGAGAAGTAGGTCAAATCAGTTTTCCCCACCATAAAAATACAGCAAAGATGATCCAAAAAAACATTTGAAACTGGAAAAGCTAAAAATGCCTGAGTTTTAAATTAGATGGGAAAGTACCCTGGACTCCAGGACAGACATCACCTTCCATTCAGCCAGTGTGATCTCTCTTGTGTCAAAGGCCCAGTAACTTCAAGAAACATTTTCCTTCTTAATGCAATGATGTCAAGAGACGGAATCTCACCTTTCCCTTAGTCTTAAAAAAAAAAAAAAAAAAAGAACAAACTCATTTTGTATTTTCAGTCTGACTAGCTTTTCTGTCCATTTTTTAGTAAGGTCGTGGCATGTGGCCTAGAGCAGAAAAGAATGTGCTAGGACCATGTTCTATCCTTAAAATTAAACTCTCTCAAGGTCTTGAGCCCCCTGTGAAACACCATGAGTTGCAGATTGATTCCCTCCTCACCTTGTTTGTCTCTGATGTTGGCATTCCCAAGGAAACCCAGAAGGCACCTGAGTTCATGTGACTTGTTTGGGTGCATGATGATCTCATCATCTGGCCTAAGCTCCCATTCATCATTTACAGCCTACTGGAGCCAAATTCCCATCCAGCCCTAGTAACTCTAGACTTAAATGTCCTTGTGTGCAGAAGGACACTCGTGGTTATGTGCAGAACAATAGGAAATAGGACTATGGTCTTGAGAGGCTGCCCTGTGCTTATCTCCTTCCCTGAGGCAGCCCAACTGGGTCCACATTATTGACAGGAGACAGCCTAGCCTTCCACAGTGATTTCACATCCACCCTTGGCAATCTGTTCTGGTGCTAAACTCTCTTCTCCATTTTCCTCTTGTTCCAAGCAAAATGCAAAAGCACAGATGCCTTTTGCCCATGTGCAGTTGGATGTAGGCTTTGGCTAAACTGCTGCCCCTTAGTCTTCTCTGGGGAAGGTAGTATCACAGGTTTTGCAGAGCCCCTTCCACTTGCTGTGCCACATTCTTCCATTCTAACTGAAATTGTGATGGATTGTAGAGATTTAGGTAGGTTTTTTTGGTTTTGTTTTTCCTGCAGTGTAATGTCAGACTCGCTAATTCAGGACTTCATTGCTTCACGGCTGGTTCTACCAAACAGAATCACGGTGCCTCTGAAGAAGAACATCAACATTGCCCACCTGAAGTTCCCTGTCCCATATGTGAGTTTTTTCAGTGAGGATGTTATACTACTTGAGCGTGCATTCCCTGAGATGGGTATGCAAGTTCGGTGTCAGGTTCCTGCACATCCTGTTCTCATCAGCTGTTTCAGCATGAATTTTAGGCTTTCTATAGGTAATATTTCAGAGATACAAAAACAGATACTGGATAGTTCTTTGTTTTGGGGGGGGGGGTGTGTTCCTACCCTCTGTATGTGGTGGAAGAAGTCTGTTTAAACACTGAGCTCATTTACCAATTTAAACCTGTAGTCTGATTTGAGGATGTAACAGATCTTCAGCTGGAGAAAGTAATTACATGAGCAAAAAGTGTTAGACTACTTGGATTTCTTTACTAATGCTGTGAAGGGGTGTAAGTAGGAAGGTCAGAGGATAACATCTCTTCATTAAAGAAAATATTTAAGAGAAAAAAAAGCCCCAGACCTCCTAACTGTTTGACACATCCAGATCTCCAGTCTCCTTCATCCCTCAAGTGCCTAGTATACTCACTAATGGGGTAAATATAAATGAATGAGAGAGGGATGCTCTGTCTTGTAAACTTACCTCACCCAATTAAAACTGAATGGCCATTCTGCAATAAAATAATAACCTGCCAATGGATGCTTAGTTCCTCTTTCAGTTAGTGGGAATTGAGCTTGATTCCATACAGGATTTGACTGTAGCTGTCATCCTCTGTGTGTGTGTGGGTGTATATATATATATATTTCTGATTTTAAAATAAATTGAAGAACACTTTCTGCCCAATTATCTAGATTGAATTGTGTATCTGTTTAGGGGATTTTTCTAAGTAAATGGTGGAAAAGTAATTGTTGTCTTACAGTTCTGCCATCTGAAAGATGCTGCATCAAAATACCAATCTTCGTAAACCTGTCATGCTGACTACCCTTTCTACCTGTAATAACTAGTTTTAGGAAGCAGCATATTGTAATTATCCAAAGATCGCATTTTCATGGCCAATTTTTTACCCTGTTTTACCCAGGGAGTAATAAGAGTTCATCTGTTAGAAGCTGAAAACCTTGTCCAGAAAGACAGTTTCCTTGGTGCCATCAGGGGGAAGTCTGACCCATACGCTCTTCTTCGAGTTGGCACGGCGCAGTATCGAAGCAAGACCGTCTCCCGAGATCTTAACCCCATTTGGAATGAGACGTTTGAGGTACTGAATCTTGTGATCCTTCTGTCTGTAGGACGCACAGCTGTTCTCTTAGCTGACTGCCCTGGGGCAGGTGGACTTCCTTGTTACCTGACTGATCAGTCAGTTCTGTCCCTTAAACAAGTTCAGATTTGCTTTGCAGCTGTGAAATGGTGTTCAGTTTGATCTGATTTACATGTGTGGGTTTTTGGCGGAGGTGCAAAGTACTGCTTTAAATATCAATCAGTGCAGCAGTCCGTGCAGCTGTAGTCTTCTCTGACACTGATTCCTGTCTGTACTGGATGCCTTTAGCTTTTTCTGCTTTTGTAAGCAATCCTTACTAGGGATCCTCATTTGAGGAGTTTAACTTACAGTTCAAAAACAAGCAAACTGGTTTTGAAATATTTTCACCTGTAACCAATTGCCTTTGAAACAGCAGGGAGTGTCCTTATGTGTTACAGCTGTGAAGTGTTATGCTCCTGTCCACAACCTGAGCTGTGAACCTGTGTAAATGCACTTTATTGTAAATCAATGCTTCTTTTTCCTCCAGTTTGTTGTTCATGAAGTACCTGGTGAGGACTTAGAAGTGGACTTGTATGATGAAGATCCAGATAAAGATGACTTTATGGGCAGGTAAATTAGTATGACTTTCTTTTCTTCATTCTTCAAAAAGATGTAGTTTTCAGACATGTTTGTTCAGTGAATTTGAGAAAATAATTCTGGGGATTAGATCCTTTCTCCTCCTTGTCTTCAGTCCTAATTGAGTGCAGTCTAACTTGGATGTTTTCTTATTGCTCTGATAAGCTCTTCATGCAGTTTTCTAATGGAGAGATTTCCCTGTAGCAACATCTGGCACCCTCTCTTAATTCTTCCAGAAAATGCACAAAATCTGAAATGACTGGCAGCCTGGAAGCTGCCCTCACCGGATCAGATGACAGGCAGGAGAGGGGCACTGCTTCAGGAGTTGTGGTTCTCTTGTGAATGGGACAGTATCACTGATGTTCTAGATAATGGCACTTAGGAGAAGACAGAGAGGGTCGTCATCTTTTCCAGACAGAGCATGTCAGATCCTGCTTTTTAAGAACAGGTATCTTCATATTTGCTTGACTTAAACAAACAAACAACCTCCCCCCCACAAATAAACAAAAGAACCCAACCTTTGCACAGGGGCCGGTAACCTCTGAAACAGGACATCCAGATTATTCATACAGGAAATTTAATGTTGAAGGAAGCTGTGCCCTTTGTTCAAATATTTATATCAAGAACTTCAAATGTTATTAGATCCTAGTGCAAATAGCTTTGAACGCGGTGGAGGATAGGCCTGACACCTGTAGGGAACCTTGGGAAGCCGTTAGAAGTGGTGGTTATTACACAGCTTGAGATTTGCTTAAAACGTATTTTAACTTTGGAAGCACTTCAAGGGGGAGAAGGCGCTTAGGAGTGTAAGTGTGTTGCAGTGAATATGTGCACAGGTAATGCTTGTAACCCTTGTTATTTGGAACAGCTTTGATTTTTTTTGCCCACTAATCAGCAATATGCTGTGTTTGCTTTTTTGTCTTCCAGCTTGTTTATAAGCCTGGCGGATGTAATGAATGACAGAACTGTTGATGAGGTAAAGGTCACCGTTTATTTCTAAATGTGGTTGTGGTGTATGCTGACAGGTACCTATTCATGCTCTCGGTCTCTGTTACTGCATTGTTTCTGCGTGCTTGAAGCTTCCATACATACTTGAACTATGTTATTTTCATAGGAAGAAAGAAATCTAGTTGCTTTTGCTCAGAAAACTTGAAGTAACTATTACAGTTGCTTTTACAAGCAAGCTGACAACCTCAGACAAGGCCTGAGGTTATGCTGAGCCAGCGTGGGGTATCTTGTGTTGATACCACGTGCACTGTATGTACCAATTTCTGCAAGGCTACGGATAAAGTTTAGCAAAGCATTTGGATTGCTGAGGGAAGTAATGATCTGATCTCACTGTGGCTGGTCCTGCAACCCAGCACTTGGCAAGAGCACTGGGGTGCCTGTCCTAGCGCTGCTGTTGGCTCCAGATATCCATGTGCATTGCATACACGAGTATCTTATTTTCAGTGTTTCTGGCCTGTGATTCCTAAGTAGATGGACCTGGTACAGTCTAAGTGTCCAAAATTCAAACTAAGGAGTGCAAAATATGATTCATGTTGTCTATTGTGTACGTAACTCCTAGTGATTGCAACGTACGTAGGTATAAGAATTATTCTGCCTCACAGTTCTCAAGTTACTATTTGTTGTCTCTGTTTAGTGGTTTCCCTTGAGTAAGACAACAAGTGGACACTTGCATTTAAAGCTGGAGTGGTGTTCATTAGTAAGTGACCAAGAAAAGCTACATGAGGTGAGTATATTTACTTAAGGCATTCAGGTACTCTGTTTCCTGTAAAGTCATCAAGAAAGGAATGTGTAAAATTAGGAACCCCAGGTAAACTCCTTGGAGTTTGTTTTTTTTTTTCTTTGGTTGTTTTTTTTGGACAAAGTTTTGGTTTTTTGGGGTGGTGTGTGGTTTGATTTTTATTTTTATTGAGGGCGGGGGAGGCCCTTCCTAAAGAGGAAGGGTGTGTGCTTGCCCCAGCTCACTTGGCAATTCAGGAGTAACTAAGATCTGACAGATCTTTTTGCTTAAATTAGCATAGCTTTGTTTGACTCACTGCTATGACAAAATGGCCTCACACAGTTCCCTTCTTTATTCCTTTTTTTTCCTTTCCCTTTTTCTCTAGTATCTGTGTAGTACCCCAGCATCCGTACACCTCTGCTAGTCATAAATACCCAACAGTGATGCTTGGTAGGGCCATGGGTACAAATGGTGTCATACTCTTTCATGAGGATTGCTTGGATCAAGCCTGTCTTCCCAAAGATGCTATCTCTTCATAATCAAGCAAAAGCCTTTAAGTTCCACTGAAATGAATAAAATCTGTATCCAGGCTTTCTCCTGCTGACACTGGATTACTGATGTTGATGTATATGGTTGAGCATGTGCTTAGGTGTCTTGCTGCACTGCGAAATGCGAGCAGTTCTGCATCAGAGAGATTGTACCTACTGATCTGCTTAAAACAGTCAAACTCTTGTGTATTGGCTTGTGCTCCTCTCAGTCGCAGGTTTTAGGAGAAAGCTGAAGAGCTGCCTAGCTTTCAGAAAGTGTTCTTTGAATTCATGTTGTGCTTTGGTTTGTCCCTGATGAGTGACCCTGCCTGTCTTGTCTTGCGTTGTTTTATTTTTTGCTGGCCTTCACAGGATAAGAAGGGTCTGTCTACAGCGATTCTGATAGTCTACTTGGACAACGCTTTCAACCTTCCAGTAAGTACGAGCTGCATACAAGCAGCCTTCACTCCTAACCTTTTTTCTTCTCTTTTTTTTTAAAGCCCACAAATTAATTGTGTTAAAATATTCTTTTATCAATTCAGAAAAACCACTTTGAGTACTCAAATGGTGAATACGGAGCAAAGAAGTTAAAAAATATCAAGTACCTGAAGGTAAAATTTATATTCTATCTCCATGCCTGCAAAACCACATGCTGGATTATACTGTGTAGTAACAACTGGACCTGGCTGTTGTTAAAGGGAAACGATCTCTTCACTGTGAGAAACTTAAGTTTCTTAAGTGATCGCTGGTTCAAGGTGGTGATTGAAAGTCTCCCCTAGTGAAAGTCGAAGAGGTCCAAGGGGAAATGCATCAATAAAATATTGGGTTGTGTAGGGGGGATTCCTTATTTTTATTTTGGACTGTGGACAGTAGGAGCCGCCAGGCATCAGGCCAAGTCATGCCACCCTTCCTGCTGCTGCAGGGGTTGTTCCTCTGCTGAGCTGTCCCAGTCTGACCTCCCCAGTCAGGATGGGAGGGACGTGCTTGTTTGCAGTAACCCTCCCGTCCATTGCAGAACTGACCGTGAGATTCCTTCTCCTGCATTTCTAGCAGGATTCAGGAGCCTGTCTGTCATTCATGCTTCCTCTCTCTTTGCTTCAGGTTACTTTTTCCCCAAATACTGCATTTTGCTACTGTAACATAAACTGTGGGTGTAGGGGAGAATGTCTTTCTCCCTGTTTCATTGAACGAGCAATGGGATAAAGCTTCCCTGTTCTCTGAGTATCTGACCTCCTAAATGCAATCTTTAAGATTTAGGTGAGATACCAACAGTGTGATTTGCATGGCATTCAATACTCCTTCACTCTGGACTTCACTGTGTACACTTTGCTGTAAGCCCAGACCAAACCCTCAGCCTTTGCATGGATGATTTTGCCATGATGCTAATACCCTTTTGGGAGAGGGCAGGAAAGGGTCCCCTAGAGCTTTTAAGCTGCCCCCCCCAACTGGATACTGTAGCATTAGTACAAAAGAGAAGGGCTTGGCCCAAGAGGGTCAGTATTATTTCTTCTGGAAAGGGATTGTTACTCAGTGCCACTGACTCGTTTATAGGCGCTTTACAGCGAGTCGTGAGCCTAGGAAACCATTTCTGCATCGGAGAATGATGAACATGAAGACTCCCCACTGTCCACAGAGCCTTCAACTCTTCTTCTATTGCTTTCCTCCCAGCTTCTGACAAACACTTAGCTGCTTATCTATTTATACCTAAATACATAAAGATTTGACTTAAATATGAACTCTTGGTGGTGGAGGGTAAGAGTGCACTGTGTTATGGCTGGAATCTTTCCTGCATACTGGACTGTTAGTTCAGGTGTCCTGAGTCTGAAAAACTAATGTCCAGCAAAGAGCTTCAAGTAAGCGTAGTGGTTTGAAATTGCTGCCTGTAAATTTATGAATGCTTCTTCTTTGTTTTTTGTTTTTTTTTCTCATTTTAAATGACAGAAGATGGAACGAGAGCCTTCCTCCTTTGTCCTGCTCACTGTAGGGAACAAGACTCAGAAAAGCAAGGTGAGGTTGTTGGACTCTTTGGCTTTCCTTAAACACTTTCAATTTTATGGGCAACTATTTCCAAGGTGCCCCTAGGAGAGGACAGGACCAGCGCAGGCGACATGCAGCACTGTAGCGACGGTGACAGTTGCAGAGGCCAGTCTGTCATCTGGTGTGTGGGAGCACCACGTCGCTGAGCCCGTGTGCTGGACAGATGTGTATTTCCGTGCTCATGGCTACCAGGTTGTGAGGGCTGCAGAGTGAAAACTGATAGGTCTCCAGTCCGTCTCGTGCTTTCTCAGGGCAGAATGTCATTTGTGTCAAGCTGGCATCTATTCCCTCATCAGAGAGTCTCCTGGCCTCTGCATTTCACAGAAGCTGTACTGATTTTCTTTTTTCTTTTTTTTCTTAAACCTGGACAAAACGTATCTGGATCTCCCCCTGTTCACTTTCAGTTTGTTGTTACTTAATGTTTATTCTCACCTGATGAATATAAGTGTTGAATGCTCCCCTCCCGGTAGCTGCTGTGTTTATTGCACTGCAGCCAGATGTGGACAGGGGAGGCCCCTGTGCTCCTTCGGGCACCAGACAACTAGGAGCGGATCCTGCTGCCTGCGCGCAAGCATGCACGATGGGTGGATACACACTGAAACTCACCTGTGTTTCTTTTTCCTCTACCTTCTCCAGCCAGAAATTGGGTTTTGCATGAATCTTTACCTTCTTTGGCTTTTTCCCACACCACATCTCCTACCTCTCCCCAGCTAGGTCTGACTTCCAGCCTTCCTGGGTGCTCCTTCCCCTCGCTGCCAGCGCTCCAGCCTGGCAGAGGCAGCTCTTTGAGGGAGCAGGAGCAGCCGCAGCCGCAGCCGCAGCCGCAGCCCTGCTCCGGGCGCCTGCAGGCTGGAAGCAGCACGCTCACTCCCTGCTAGGAGTGGTGGGGAGCGCTGCCCAGCTGCGGCTGGGGAGTGCCGCTGGTCCAGGCAGCGCTGGTCTGGTCAGGGCCAGCCACGGCTCGCCTGACTCATTCTGCAGCATTTCCACACCTTGCAGAACTTGTTCTGGTTTTGCCGGAGACTTGGCTTCTGCACGCATCTTACCAGGAAATTTCACTCTCTCCGTGCGGCTGGGATGGAGCATCACTTGAATAAAACAGGAGGGTCGCTGTGGCCCTCTCCAGTGATCAGTGTCACGGTGGTGTTTGCTGCTCGCAGAATTGCTAACGTATGCGCCACAATCATCTTGTTGCAGACCTGCAATTTCAACAAAGATCCCGTGTGGGGCCAGGCTTTCACCTTCTTTGTCCACTGTGCTCATTCCCAGTCACTGCATATTGAGGTGAGAGAAAAGCCTTTCCTTTGAAGACTGAATGTACATTTGTAGGAAGAAACCTTCTTTATAGTGGATGTGATTTCAGTGCTGGTCATTTCGGTGTGCTTTCACTGGGGCCTGTGTTTGAAATGATCCTGCTAAAAAGGTGGAAGAAGCACCTGTTGTTGCATGGGCAATTCTATGTTAGAATTCTATGCTGGTACCTACCTTTGCTCTAGGGATCCTGTAATGTTTAATATCTTGGTACAAAGCATGGGACATTTCTGGCTGCAAACTGCAAAGGAGGCTTTGGACATGAGTGCTGCAAAGCCCTGAATGTTTTGCTGTCAGAAATCAGAGCTTTCATAATCCTCGACCAGAGTCCTATCTCCTTACCTTGGTATCTTGCCTCCTCATGATGTCCTGTGTCCCACTATCACGCATTACAGTCAAAGCCAGGTCTGGGGCTGTTCACTGGGCTACAGAGGTGAATTTGAACCTCAAAGGTGTACTGAGGCTGGAAGGGCTAAGAAAGCCGTGACCATAAAAACCTCACAAAAGTATAGACCAGTTGCCATCCCAGCTGCATCTGGAGTTGAAGACATTTTCTCCAGAGCAAGTAACGAAACTCGAGTAGATTTCAGGACCTAGTATTTCTGTTAAGGGAGATACTTCTCTGCATAGTTAGAGATGGTTTTTTGCTCCAAACATACTAATCTGTTACACTTATAAAATGTTGATGTGACCTATTTGAATTAAATAAGCTAATTTTGGTCTCTGTCTGAAGTACCTTCTTGCTTTACTGTTCTCCCAGTGGTATGCTTATCAGTTTGCCATCTAATAAAAAAAAATTTCTTCTTTCTAGGTGAAAGACAAGGATCGGGATAGCATCCTGGGGACTTCAGTGGTGTCTCTCTCCCATTTACTTAAGGACCCAGACATGACTCTGGATCAGAGATTTCAGCTGGATCATTCCAGTTCAGACAGCTTCATTAAGATGAAACTTGTGTTGCGGGTAAGTTGTTTTCCATATTCACTTCGCTTCTCCAGTGGAAGCTTCCAATTCTAGCCAAGCAAAAAAGATGAGAGGTGGAAGAGGAGGAATGCAGTTTTGCTTCACAGGTGAAGAGTGAAAGTGTGAAAAGGTCCTTAACTGAAGTGAAGAGCGCATGGTGGAGCTGACAGCTGTCCCCTGAGGCTTCCTAAAATTTAGTGCAGTGCCGTTGTTGAAAATCCTCCGATGACCGTAAAGAGTGGAGCTGAGCTGGGGGCAATCTAAGCTGCAAAGCAGCGAGGGACAGTAACGCTTAGGAAGTGCTCTCTCACAGTGCTGTGGATCAGTGTTTAGGCACTGTTAAATACATGCACAGCAGGAAAGGGAAGGGAACATCATAGCTAATCCCACAGGCCTCTTTCGTCTCTAATGGCAGCTTCCAGCTGTCTGAAACCGGTAGCGTTGTGGTGAAATTTCAGCCTAGCTGGTAATGCTGGCATTAACTCCAGCGCTTTGGTAGCAGCACTCATTTCTCTACCTTGTGATTTTTAGGCCTTGAGTGTTGAGGAACCCGATCCACAAAGAGTGAAGGCAGGTGTCAATGCCTCGAAGCAAGGTCCCGTACGTGTCACGGAGAAGGGTGGGAACCAGCACAAGTATGTCCCCCCGCCAAAGCCAGAAGTCTCAAAAGTACCTCTTGTGAGCAAAGACTCTGCAGCGCTTGAATCCCTGACAAAAAAGGACAGCAGTGAAGACGTGGACCCAAATGACAGTTCAGCAGAGCCTGTAGCAAACGAAACTGTTGCTGGCCTTAACGAGATGGAGAGCGAGCAAAATCCAGAGCATCGACTATCAGCAACATTGCAAACCAGAGCAGCGGTAGTGCCCACGCTGCCGGTCATCCAGGAATTAAGGCTTGCGCCCAGCGTTGCGTCGCTGGGTTCTCTGCCTTCTTCTTGCTTTGACTTAAGTAGCAGCAATCTGGACCTTCAGAAGTAGGTGGTTCTTCCAGCTGAATTGTTCTTCTCTTGAGAAGGTTTAGGTTTTATGGGAGGCTGTTGCATTCAGTTGAATTCAAGACTGCTAAGTCACTTGGAGTCTGAGGTCTCAAATCACCTTACAGAGAACTGGCATAAGTATTCCAGTCAACAGCAAAGTAGATTACTGGGTCCCTGTCAGATCAGGTGTAGAGTGGATGCTTTTCTTTCTCTGGCTGTCCTAAGAGGTGCTGCATGTGTTGACTTTATGTTAGTTAGTATGCTTTCACACAGAATATCCTGGGTCCCATAACACTCGCGGGTTTAGCACCAAAGTTCCCTTTAAACTGGTGAGTGGAAGTCAGAATATTCCACTTATGTAAAAACCTAAACTCACGATAAACATATCTGGCTGCTTTAAATTTTGGATGCTCTATTTTATCCAACAAGTTTTGAGACTCTTGTAATGCAGTGAACAAAGTTTTCCCAGATAGGTGCACTTGTGTCTGTCCTTCGACAGTGCTAAAAGTGAGGATGTAGATAAAGCCTGCTCCATCGAGGAGGATGGAAATCCTGATCTGTCTTCAGGGGGCAAAATTGAGCTAGCTGAACTCTTAATGAACAGAAGTAGCAAAAAAGGTTTGTCTCAATTAAGAGAGCATCAAACCAGGCCTCAACCTGAATATTGAACCCAGCTCCAGCTGTTCAGTTTAGTACTTCTAGACTGCAAATTCTCTAGCTCTGAACAGGGGCTCATTTATAAACCCTGAACTGTTGTTAGGCAATGCTTGGGTTTTGAAAGCCACTTAAAGAACATGCAGAGCGAGGTACCAAAAGGGTCACAGTGTGCATACACAAGCATCCTGAAGGAGTTGTGTAGCATGTGCTCATCTCTGCTTTGCTGCCGCATCAACAGCAGGCCAGCTGGGTGCTCTTGGGGACATTTACAGTGCGGGACTGAGAGCAGGCACCTGTGCAGAAGGTGTGCTGGACGCTGCTGGCGCTGCCAGGAGTGCTGTTTCTGTGAAGGCTTTGTGGTTCAGCTGCTTTCTAGAAAGCAAACTTTAAGATGCCAGAACAAGGAATAGTGCTCTGAAAGTTGGTTTTAGTTGAAAATAGGTCACCGGCTGCTGAAGCTCATGCCCTGTTCCGTGCTGTTAGGACTGTGCATGTTTTTTTAAATAGCTGTTTAAGAGCTTTGACTGTCTGTCTGTCTTGCAGTGGGACCGAAATGCCTCTGGGAGAGATTCAGCTCACGGTGCGGTATGCTTCTATACGGCAGAGTCTCATTGTGCTGGTAAACGGCTGCAGGTAACGCTGACAATTGCTTTGCACCTGTCTGTAAAGTAGAGAACAGCTCTCCGTGCTTGTCATATGTCCAGCAAGGCTGGACCAGAACCGCGTGCAGTGTAAGCTGCCCAGCTGAGATGCCTTCACGTTGGCTGACTTCAGTCTGTGCAGCCTCACTAGGCCCAGGCTGGCGGAAACCACTACATCTGGCCAATGCCAGCTGCAAGCAGCCAGCGAGGAGTGCTTGCTATGGTACGCTAACTTTCAGCCATCCAAAACGGCCTCTGAACACCACCACCAACTGATGCGTGGCTTGGGATGTCTGAAGGAGGTGTAAGTGTCATGTCAAGAACTGACACCTACAGCTGAATTGCCAATGTTAATTTAAGTACCCCTATAAGTGGCACACTTTCAGTAATGAAAATTTTGTGAAACTTCACAGCCTTAAACTTATTTTTTGCTTACATTCCAGCTCCCAAGATAAACACATTTTGCTCATGAAGGGTGGGTCTGGTTCTAAGTGTCAACACATTAAAAGCCACATAGTGAGAGAAGCTGTCTTGCTTGTCAACATTGTATTTCTTTTAACAGAAACTTAGTACCCTCTTCTAATCGTGGAGTAGATCCATATGTTCGTATATACCTGCTTCCAGATAGAAGATGGACAAGCAGAAAGAAGACTTCAGTTAAGAAAAAAACTCTGAACCCCCAATATGATGAAAAGTAAGAAAATATTAATTGTGATTGCTGCTGAAATAGTTACAATCTCTGTTTAATGAAAGGACTCACATAAGGTATGCAGCTGTTGAGCCGGAAGAATTGTATCATGAGAACTTTTGGAGGTCTTCTGAAAAAATGGCACTTGAACTATGATTTGCGAGTAGTTAGGGCTGGCTTCTCCCTGTATACAGTATTGTTCCTCCCTCCTTAGGAGCACACACCTCCTCACCCTCTTCCCTGACTTTAGGAGATGCAGGGTGCTGCTTGCTTCTTGGCACACAGACATTCCCCTTCCCATGTTTAACTCAGTCACTGCAGAGTTAATCTTTCCATTTCAGGACCTAACAAAACCTACTTCTCCGTTCATGCTTTTTCTTTGCCTGTTGCATATTCTCACATCTTGCCAAAAGCCAGAGGCAAAAATATAAAGCCCTTTGAGACTGGGCCATTCTTCAGATGGGCAAATAGATGTTCTCATCAAGACCCAGTGGAAGCAGGTTAAAATGCTACCGCCTCTTTGCTGGCTGTTGCCATGTCCACAGCTTTGCCGGTGAAGTGGAGCGTGTTTGGTGTAAAGTCAATCACGGTAATGCTTAAAAGTAGAGCTATTTTGGAAGGTGTTTTTTATCCTTTTGTTTAGATGAAGATACACATATGTGAAAATATGTGAATATTGGTTAACTCATTTTTTTTCCCAATGTTTGGTCTTTTCTGTAGATGTTAGGATAGGGTGGAAATGGAGAAAAGACTTTAAATCCATCCCCTATTGACACTCAAAACACTAGTCACTGTCTAGAGCTGTGGATTTTGCTTCTGCCTATTCTCATGAACTCTTCTAACAAGTACTCCAGTGCTGTAGTGCCAGCACAGCTGGCACTTTTTAGGAGCAGAATCTCTTTTGCCTCATCCCCAATATTGGCAGATCCTGTGCATCCTCAATTAAGTATAATACATTGAGCAATACTAAGCTCCAAAACACCTTACCCGTCTTACAACTCTGACTTAAGGAAAAACTATTGAGATGGGCAAAACCAAAAGGATTTAGCATGGACAAAACTGATTGTGTGCCAGTCATGAGTCAGAGTCATTAAGAATATAATTGCCACAGGTTTCTTCCTTTGTCATCTCTTAATGTGGTATAAGCTGACTTTGTAAACTTGGGCGTTTGGCTCTGCTATTTCCTCTGAGTAATAGATGTTGCATGGAAAACATGCTGATCTTCCACGAAGGGGAAATTGTCGGTAAACAGCATCTCATCGTGGACGTATGTTTTCCTTCATCCCCCTGGCATGGTGAACAGTCTGATCATCAACAGAATGTCATGCTCTTTCAGGAGGCCTGGAAGAGATTTCTTGTGATGTTAATAAAATCTAACTATTAAATTGGCTTTTCTGCTCTGTGGAGAATAGGCTTTGTTCACATGTGGATTAAAGTCAGTCCTCCAAACCAGTCTTTTTCCCTATTAAAACATGCTGGGGTTGGGCAACAATGTTCTCAAGGTTTACAAACAGTAAAACCTTTTCAAACTTTGGGTGTGATTCATCTGTGCTGTAAAGGTCATTCTATAAAGCTATGTTCCTTCTCTGTTAAAATTACATGGCCACTGATGCTTATAGGGTTTTAACTTAAAGAGTTAATTTAGGGTTTTGACTTAAGTCTCTCCTCTCAAAACTTTACTTTTAGGTTTGAATTTTTTGAATCTTTGGAAGATGTTAAGAAGAGGACATTAGACATTGCAGTGAAAAACAGCAGGCCATTCATTTCACAGGAAAGAAAGGAACTGGGGAAAGTAAGTTTAAACAAGTTATACTGCTGACAGTGCCACTGAGCAGTTTGAGAGATTCTTCTGATCTTGAACTGCAATTCTAATAACTAAGTCTGAATCATAAAACTAGCAATCTGAAAGCAACTTTTTTCTGCTAAATTCTCATCCTATATCAAGCTGTATCCTTATAGAAGCTTTGAGTGGTCTCATGTGATTGATAAGCCACACTATTTCTTTGAAAAGGGGTATTCCTGAAATAAAAATATGCTTCTTGGGATACTCCGCTGCCCATTTGGGCAACCTCTCAAGTAGTGCAAACATGAAGCCAAGAATGACCTGCGATAAAACCTAGAATTTTCCAGCAACACTCAAGTTTTCTGTGAACAACTTTGATTATGTGAAAAGTAAACTTCCCTCATTTCTTCCATGATGGAAAAATTCCCAAGTAGTGCTATTAAGAAACTGAGCTTCAGTGCTGAGGCTGGCTAATTCCCACGTTTTGGAAATGCACAAAGCTCATCTCCCTGGACCCTGAGCTGCAGCCCTAGAATTTAAGTGCAGCTGACTGGGAGGATGCTAACTTTGCTAATAAACTTGTATGTTGAATAATGTAATAAAATAAAATTTGCTTTTTAAAGGTGCGGATTGACTTGTCTCAGGAAGACTTAATCAAAGGTTTTGCACAATGGTAAGTTTGTTTCATCTTCTTACTTTCAAACCCTGCTAATTGCTTTGTTCCGAATTCGTGCTGGAGTGATGGTAAATGGGTTGTGTAATTTGGTGAACAAGGAGAATATTTTGTATGCAAAAGCTGGACTAACTTGAACTAATCTGGTAGTTTTATCAAATTTTTATGTTAATCTGGTTACTAGTGCAATATCTGCCCTCTGAAATGGAGTTTTAATAAGAGACCTACACAGCAATTATTCTTAGTCTTTAGCATATTTTATTTTAAGTTACAATAAAAGCCACTGGGAAATATAAGTAAAAGGATCATGTTTATTAAAGTATACTTGTAACAAATTGTAATGTGTAGGAAGATCTTAACTAAATTAATACTCTGGTCAGCAACGTATATAAATATGATAAAACTATAATTACAAAGCATTTATAAAAGCTATTATGATAAGCCATTCACTGTTTTGCTTGTATGTTCTTTGTGGTTCAGGCTTAAAAACCTTAAGTATTGGTCTGAGGCAAAAATTAGGAACCTGATTCCCCCCCCCACCCCCCCAAGTCTGTAGTTAATGGCTGTAGCTCTTCTTTCTCCGTCAATGAAGGAGCCCAAGGAAGGCAGCGCGAGTAGTCCAGTAGCTGCCATCCACAAGGACAGTAAGGTAATACTGGTCAGCAAGACAGGAAATCCAGTTCCCTGTGGCCTGACTTGAGCCTGTGTCTTACGTGCACATGTAACAAGCATGAGAGCAGGAGAAAAAAAGACTCATTCAAAGTTCCTGGTAAAGAACTGAAGTTTGAGGCCATCTTTGAACTCTCCCTTGCCTCCCTGCCTACGAAGCACAAGCAATAAAGCAGCCCGAGTCTCCTCCTCAACTGTGCCAGTTAAAACTATTAAAAGCCTGTAACTGTTGTAACTACTTGCTGTATCTGTCTTGCAGGTATGAGCTGACAAGAAGTAGATGCAAGAAAAGCTGATTTCTTCTCATGTGCATAAGTTACTAATTTGTAAACTTTATACAAATGTACATATCTTTTGTAATTAATGCGTTTTGAGCAGTCACTGCAAACTTGGAGCAGTCTCCTGTTCAGGACACGTATATTTAAAAGATGCTACTCAGTGATTAGTTCTTATTTAAGTAAATAAGTCTAAATAGCAAAAGTCACTTACTTTTGCTGTTTCTGGCATATTTTCCCCAAAGAACCCTTAAGTATGAAAATTCTCTTAAGCAAGTTTTGCACCTGAAGTTATTTTAGATTCAGTCAGCTACATGTCATTGCTCTGCTTGGGCAGTTTTACTTTCCCAGGATTTTATGTCATTTTAACATTTGAAAGCACTGTACCTGTGAAATAATAGTTTTTTAAAGAACATCCTTCACCTATGAGGCTTCAGAAGTGTTCAAAGAAACTGTTTAAGACTGTTTAATGGCAGCTGGTTTTGAGAAACTAAGAAATTAATACTCCACTTCGAGTATCTTAGATTGTGACTGCCTGTATGTACATAATGAGTTTCCAAAAAGCCGAGAGCTTAGTTTACCAGGATGTCATTAAGGTTTAGTTTGTGATGCCTTAACATGTTTTGTTCTTTGTTACAGTAAATTTCAAAATTGATAGTAAAGCATTCTGCCTGAGGAACAGCAGAGTTTTGTAAACTAAGCTTAATAAGGTTGGAGTGAAATACACTGGAATATTTTCGGAAGCTCAGTGTACCTGTTTCTGTACAATAAACTTTTAAATGTCTTGCTTAAGAAACTTGATCTGTGCCTTTCTAAGACTGACCTTTAGAAGGAGACCATGAATACTAAATCCATTCTAGGTAGAAATCCATAAACTACCAACTGAAACAAGCTTCAGATGTTTTCAGATGAGATTAGATTAATCTAGTCTGTCTTAATCCAAAACCAGAAAGAATACTCACTGACCAACAATTTCCAGCCCAAATTGGGAAGCATGAAATCAGGTAAATATCTGAGGAGAGAAGAGTGTCACTAACTCCCATCTCAAAGTTATTTGAAGATGTAAATGGCGTTTTGAAATAGACTCTCCAGAAAACCAAGACATTGTCAAATGATGAAAGTGTTTAGGACTAGGGCTGTTAGAGCACCTTTGTCTCATGCTTACTCTGCATCATTCAAGATGCATAGGGGTTACATCTATTTTCTGGCTTTGTGTTGGGTTTGTTTTCCTAGATTGATATCAGGGTGTAGCAGTTCTCTCTCTGGAACTTAACAGACCAGTTATCTGTGGTTATAAGAAGTCTTTCTTAAATTGACCACGAAACAATTATTAAGAGAAATAAAAGAATGCAGTGGTGAAGTCAAGCTTTTATTTATGTCAAAATATTCTGAAACTGTCCATTAGGGTCACAAAGGCTAGAGGTAGCTGTGTGTCGTTTGCATGGTACATTCATAGGTAAGATAGCTCTTGTTAGGACAGACAAGACAAATACTTAACTAGCTACCAATTTCAAATTTTTCACAGTAGGTAAAATATCATCCAGGTTACTGATTTCTGAAACAAAACGGAAAGCAAAGTAGTAAAGCATATATATGTAGAATGTCTTCAACTTCCACCAAAATTCTAGCTTAAATGTTCAGAAATACAACTGGTAAGCAAGAAGAACCACAGAGAATAGTCTCCTCAAACATATTAGTGTTTTCAGAAAAATCTGCACTTAAGCTATCTTATCTGATAAGTAATGAGATTGAACACATGCAATCCAATTTTCAATGAAAACTTAACTTGTATTTTGCTCACTTGCTGTGGAAAGATAGAAGAGTGAGGCTAAATTTTTTTGTAGCACTTTTCCCCACATCTTCCTTGTGTTTTAGATAAAGATTTGCACATCAGGAGTAAACAAAACACTTGTTAGCTATTTAAAATTTGAGGAGGAGGTGGAAATTGTGGCATGAAGGTAACTAATGTTGTTGTAAATATGACTTACCTAGAAGACAGAGCAAATCCTGAACGAGAGCTTGAAACGGTGGAAAGAAGCGTTCATGTTCTTCTAGCTTACTGATTATACTGAAATGTGTAAGTGAGACTGTCAGATCAAAGATGCAAAGGCAGTTCATCTCCTTGGCTGTCGTGCCATACTAAGTCATAAGTTTCTGAAAACAGTACTACTAAATAGTATGCAACTCCAGCTATGCCAAACACGCATGCTCGAGTTGTGAAACCTGCAGCCGACAACTGTTAATTGTCAAAAGATTATCTGTTGTTGAAAATTTCACTGTTTCTGTTCTATACACATCCTTCCTCTCTACCTCACCTTGTGTCATGGAATTTTTGGACTAGATCATTAGTCTGTGTATGCTAAATACACTACTTGGGGGGGGCTGATGCAACTGCTTCAGAGGCAGATGGCAAGGAATCTTTTACCAGCAACTATTCTCTAGTTAAAACTGCAAAGGAGTGGACAAAGGTTGAGCGAAATAGTACTGTTAACTCAGCATGTGTTAGACTTATTGCCCACAACTAATTTTTTGTACTCTTGCATAGCAAATTCTGAACATAAGCTCTCCCAGCCTGCTACCGCGTATACATATATTTTCATCTGTTGAAGAAGAAAACAGAATTTGTCCAGTTCCCAAAATATTTGTAGGAAGCTTGAGGCGTATGTTCTCACAACAGCTAACAGACTTTTAATATTACAGTTGAAACCTTGCAACACTTTCTCCTTCCCATCCACATGCAGTATTTGTTATGTCTCCTTATGAAAAACATCTTTAATAGGCTTATTTTATCACACTATCCAGGAAAGCCAAAAAGGGGTTTTGGAGCCTTCTGAGCTTAATTTTTCTCCTTAGCAGCTTTATCCAATTGAAAGTATTCAAGGATTTGTTTCCTATAGGATAACAGTAATTTCTCTACTGTCACAGCTTTCTAACTTTGTAGCAGATGATTAAAGTCACTTTCAGTGTTTGCCTTAGCCAGTTCTCTCAATTCCTAAACTTGATGTTTAAAGAGTTCTCACCAGTGGAACAGCCCCAAATACCTGTGGATGTCTTGGGTCCCCAGAAGCTGCTGCACCTGCTCAGTCACATTTTCATTGACTATGTCACACAGTTTCCCAACAGTATCCACTACCACAGTGGGTGGAGCAGAGTTGTCTGTGGAAAAAAAAACAAAACACTTCATGACTAATAACAGGAAAGTACTGTAGACATAACTCAGTTCTTGCTGGTACCTAGGTTTCATTCAGCTTTCACATATCTAGGCATACATGTTCCTTCCTTCATGGAAAATGAAGTACTTGTGCTCAGAAATAAACTAATGTTACCAGAAGTGGTGCATCCCTTAGCGACTAAAACGCTTGTCAGGGGTGTGTATTTGCACATCAGAGATGGCACTAAAGTGCATTCTATGATGTCAGTGGAAAAAAGCCAACTAAAACTATAGTAAGTTCCTGTAACACAGCATAAGCCTGGTGTATGGTGTAGGCCAACAAGGAACCTGCTCCACCAGTATTTGGTTACTAGCCAGAACTCTGCTTCAATATTGATTTTTACCTGCTTTGGCTACTCTGATCAAAGGACCAGGCCCCTTGTCCTCTCCTCCATCAATTGCAGAGGGCCCGTTCTCACAGGAAGTATCCTCTCATCTCCCTGGCTGTGTGTTTCCTGGGAAGACATGAAGCCTTCCCTCATCTCCTGTACTGGCAACAGGCAGTAAATCTGCTTCCTTCTTTGAATGAAGCTCAAAAGGAGACCTTGACGTTCCAGGAGCCTTGCCCTCAGGCTGTGAATCCTGTGGAGCAGCCAAGTCTTTAAACCCAGGAATTCAGGGAAGACTAGCAGCCACTGTTCTGTAAAAGTACAAAACTGGAAGAGAATGGGTACCTGGAAGTAACTAAGTAGGTCTCCGAGTACTGGCACTTAGTTTTTGACTTCTTTTTTCCAAAGTTTAGCAGAATAAAAAGTGTCTGAGAACTGGACGTGCTTACACTTGAATGAATTACTGAGGAGAAATCTACAGCACCGGTTGAGCTATTTATCTAAATAACAACTGTTCCAAATGAAAAGATGTATATGTATCTTCTTAAACTTGTTATCTTTGAAGCAGAGAGTGAAAAATGGTTGAGAGGAAATACAAATAAACTCATCAACTGGGAAACAAAGCTGTGTGGAAAAAAAGATATTTCAATATGATCTGTTATTCCTTTCTTCTGCCTCCTTGGTATTCTTCAGCAACTGCTAAACACAACAGACAACTTATGAATAATATGTTTTTCCTATTTAAACTCCCAACTGAAAACAACATTTTTATCTTTGCAGTCAAGAATATACCTACTTTACTCATTTCTCAGCAGCTCAATGTTTTTTCTACATAGAGATCAGCCTTTCACTTAGCTTCTTATTCCTGTGGGAAGGGTCTGAACACATGCGAGGTGGTAAGTCTTTACCTAGGTCCAGGAGCTCATGGAGATTTCTCATAGCATTGGTCATTTCTCCAAGTTTTGTGTAAACCTCGTTCATTCGTGGATAAACACCATTCAGAGAACTCACATCAAACAACTTCTGGAAGTGAGAGACGATTGCATGCAGTGTTTGTAAGGACGGTGTTTGGCTGCTCTGTAGCAAGCAGAAATAATTTGTCAAAGTTATTGCTTTAACAAAGCAAAAATTCTTTTAAACCATGAAACATTCTTAAAACTAGTCTATAAAGAAAAACGGGTGTAACTTCCCTTATTAAATGAAGACATTTCAAATATTGTTATATCCAAAGATACATTTTAAAGAGGGTTTTCAGACACAAATTTCCAGCAAACCAAAAAATATTCTTTTGAAAGCTTTTTCTGTTGCTTGGCAAGTATGTTTATGTATTCTCAATGCTGACTGAGAAACAGACAGAACAGGATGGTACCTGAGAGACTGCAGGGCAATGCAAATTCATTGTTGGTCAAATGACTTTGATTAAAGCAGAGTCTTCACCAAGGTGAACTTATCTTTCATGTTAAAATAGTCTTTGACTATTGAATATCTTCAAGCAGCTATTTCTGCAACCCCACAGGGCTTTCAAATGCACAAATCTAACCAACATGTGAACAATGCATTTAAGAATTCCAGAATAACTTTTGATTATAGACCCCGGTAAGAATTACCTTCTCCTTATTTTCCATTTCTTCCAAAATTGCATCTACTATGAACTGAAGGTCTTCAACTCGTATGGATTCTCTGTTATCCTGGGGATTTGCAATGTGCCAGGGCACCAATTCCTGAGACAGCTTTCTCAAGGACCTATGCAAATCCTTTTAAAAGGGAGGGGACACAACTGTTATTAAAGTTAAAAGTTGCTTGAAGTTGTTTTTATTATAGAATCAGGCAGATTTTCTGCTTCTCATATGCAAAAACAATACAGACAGTACTGCAGACAGTAGAGTTTTAGTTGTCATGGATTTAAACAGAAAACCTTGCTTACGTTCTTTGATTTTTTAAAAAGAGCAGTAATGGTCTGAAAACAAAAGTACTTTGTATATTATTGCTTCAGTAAATATCAGACAAGTTGGTCACAGAGAGTTTGTTTTTAAACAAAATTACTTGCATTTAAATCAAAAAGTTAATGTTCTGGCAAGACAAAAGGAAGAGAGAGAATACATCATCAATAATGTGTAAAGTACATAGGCTCCAAAGCTTACATGTGTTCTTAGGGACTCAGCCAGCGAACCAAACCGCTTAGCCAATAAACGCAGAGGAATGTATGAGGCCTGCAGGCACACTGCACGTTTTTCGCTTACTATGTTTTAAAGTGGTATACAAATGGATAGCAGAATTCTTTTTAAAATTTAATGCCAAGTCAGAAAACAAAACCTTACACGCACACACACACATGCACAAGCAAACTATATGTAGGGAGGGAACAAGGGTAGTCAACAGATTAAAAGAAAAGAATATAAAGTACAATAATGTGTACTACCTTTATGGCCATTAGCTGATCTGCCCACATTTCTATAGTAGGAAGAAGGTGCTCAAATCCACGTTCCTGTCCATTCTCTTTAATATAATTTTGGATTGGCCCTTTACTGTGCTTGTATATTAGCGGAGCAGCTCTTGGACTTCTTATAACAGAATCAATACTGGACAAAACCTTCAACACCAAATAAACCATGTTATTCCTCAAAAATCTAGAACATCTTCTAATAAAAATCACATATCACCGCAGTCATAATTTAGTCTAAACATTAAATCATAAATAGCTCCAATATGTTATTATAGTTGAATTTTACAAATGCATTCAATGTGTAATAGATTCAAAGATTTAAAAATATACTAGCTAGAAGAAATATAAAAATAATGCAAATATACTTTCCCTTCGGGGATATTTAAAATTTATCCCCTCACAACATTGTTACTTACATAGCTAACATATTGGTAATCTTTACTATATTTGCTTTTTTTATTTGAAGAAAAATAAAACCCACTATCTCCTCAGGCATTTTTGAAACCGTAACAAAAAGATATGTTTTGCACAGGACCTTGAACAGGCACCATGTCCTGGGAAGACTTTCGGCTAAATCACTGATCTGATGTTTGCCAAGCTAGTCTCTGCTTCCTTGCTATATTTTAAGGTAGTTTACACTAAAAACAATTAAGAATAAGCCTATATTCACTGCCAAATTCAGAACATGACACATTTTGTGTAGAGGACTTTATATGAACCCTTAGACTCAAAATAGCATGCTTCAGTTTACATAGTTGAAACAAGTCTCATTTATTGTATTACATTATGAGAGTGCTTGATGCATGCAATACAGATGAAATCCGCATACCTGTAAGTATTGCTGGCAAACTGCCTGCAACTGATCTTCTCCTGCGATACCCTCAGATTCTTTCTTTTCTTTTATTCTTTCTCCAATACTACTCCCTGAAGATCTACATGCAAAACCCATAGAGGAAGTTACACAAGTACCCTCAGCAGGAGCTGCTACTTTCGACTTCATTAGAGAACTATGTATGTAACACATATGCTTGCACCCCCAAAGTAAAAATCTCCATTTTATGATGCCTGCCAATAAAATTCCATCAAACTGACCTGGTTGAAAAATATAATACTTAATGTAAATATCATAAAGGTATCTCAAGTTTCCAGGTTGACGTTAATCCAGACTGCATGTTAATTTAGAAGAGACAACACCAAATGTACAGTTACTGGAGGTTCTATGATGGTTGAATAGTTGAAATCCAGAATTTTACTTGAAATGGTCAAATTTCATGCTGTCAACCACACAGACATTTCGATGTTTTTATAACACTCTGCGTGCTCACATTCTTTACCTACGGCTGCTTGAACATCTTTCCTAGCTTACTATATAAAGCTCACTTCCCTTCTTGTCACATTTGAGACAACTGACGGTCTAAAAATTACCATCTAAATCATATCCACTACATGAGAAAAGAGACCATTCAAATGTACTCGATGTAAAATGAAAAATCAAGCATTTTTCAAGTTTAAGTGATGTCTTTTTCAGGATACGTACTATGCTATAAAATATTTCGTATTCAGTATATACACACACAAATGATTAAGTCAAATTACAGACAAAGATACCTTCTATCAATATTAGAGCTCTTCCACCTTTAATGCACTTAGCAATGTTTCAGAAAAAAACTCACCAAGTAAATTTCTAAGAATAGGATGGATACAACCTCAGTAGCTGAAACATTTTGCTAACTCTAATAGTGAAGAATAAATGACTAAGAGAAATAACTATCATTCATAATCCACAATGCAACCAGTAACTTTCTTTATAGCTTGTGGAAGTAGCAAACATCACATTTTGGTCCCATCCATATTGCCTATGATAGCATTCAAATCAAATCCAAAATGACAAAATCAAATTAAAAAAAGACACACTGCTGTGCACTCCCCCCATTTGGGCACCATGCCATCGCTTCAGATTCTCAGGGTATCTTTGGAGAGACAGTAGCATTTGCTGCCCATGAACCAGGCTCTAAGGAATGGTGATAAGGTACATGCTTTATAAGCCACTATCCACTCTATAGGTTGCAGAGTATCTTTGCTTTTAAAAGTTCAGAGGATTCATGAAAGTTACTGAAGAAATATAGTTACTGGATAGTTTTCTTTAAAGTTTTTTCTAGTTTCTTCACTTGGTGCTTGTAAAGTTTTAATTCCTGTGCAGTTGGTCTGTTGGAAAGAGAAAGTACCATATTATATGTCAGGTATTTGAAAAGATCAATAAAACTCATTCAAGCAGAACAGTAGAGAGCTTTGCCAGTGCTGCAACATCATTCTGGAGATGAAATTCTGCAGCATTTCTGTGTGACAACAGCTCTAATACAGATATATAACACCATCAAAAAAAAATTGCTGGATCAGGCTGTTTTCTTACTAAAAAGGTCTGCATCTATACCTGATCCAGCAGTTTTTAAGTGGAAATCATGCTTAGCAGTAATGCTACTGGTATAAAACTGAGTTTTTGTAAGCATACTGGGACAGTCAGCTCGTGAAGAACTCAGGCTCTACCCGCATGCACTTTTATTGCTTTTGCTAAATAAAGTGCAAATAAATATCAACACAATTGTCAGAGACAATCCACAGCAAAATAACCACTTAACAGTCACTATGAACAGTGTAGGGAGTGAAAGTTGATTGTTCCTGCTGTATCCTATTTCTATTAATTGCTTTTAAAGGCAGATTACATACGACACTTTTACAACTGCTGGTGCTTTTGGTTTCTTTCTTTGAAAGCAAAGTCTACTGAAGTGCCTTTACAAAGGATGATATTTATGCTGTCTCACCTTATTTCCAAATCTTTCTTGAGATTTGTGTTTTCAAGCAAAAGCTGCTCATTTCTGGCTTTTGTTTCAACAAGTTGATTCTGGAAAGACTGCAACACAGACTGTATTATTTCTTTTATTTCACTCATTCCATAATCAACAAATTTGAACACTTTGAAATATGTACGTTTTAAGAGAGATTCCCGTTTGCTTTTTTACCAAGTCAGCATGGATGAGGTAACAGTAACCATCAAGAGCATGTTGCACTAGATCACAGGAGAAGACCTGTGTTCAGTCCTCAGCAAAGAAATTTCTCAACACAGTACTGAATCTGCATAAACAGATAAAGACAGTGAACCCTGCCCGAAAAGCTTACGAACTAAGAAGACAAGATGAGAGCAAGGAGATAAAAATCAAAAACATATATTTCTGTGTGGCTTTTCAAGGGTTACCATTTAGAGATCTGCACTGATTTATTCTTAGCAATACCATACCGTGAGTAGTGCTCTATAATTAGGAGAAGCATCTAGATTTAAGAATTCTTCCCTGCTTTTTACTTCTCTCTGTACATGATCTTCATCTTTTTTGTATTGCCTATTGGGAAAAATAAATTGTTTCACCTTACTGTAATTCATTTACCTCAAAGAACTAAGTTGTTTTAATTACCAATTATGTATCATAACAATGTGTCTATAAATCGCAAAATAAACAGAACTGTAATTCTGCCCTAAGAGCCACTGCTCTTCTCAATTATTTCTGGGAAGCTGTTTCATATACTAATTCAGTATACTTCTTCCTCCAAGGAAACTCCAGTACAAGCAAGTTCCATTTCAGTTTTCAAGATAATTATCTCAAATTACAGGAATGACTCTCAGGTATTTGCTGAGTTGCTTTGTACCATGTAGGCACCATGACAGAGCTCAAAAGCTGGTATTTCCTTTGTTTAGGGAGATCAGTCAGCTGAGCGCAGCCAATACAATAACTGCCTGTGAACCACTGCAAAAGGAGAGGGGAAAAAATATATATATATATATATTATAGCTCAAGTATCTAAATACCCCAAACTTCCTAGCTGTACTGGCCTCCTGACTGAGCAGCTGCTTAGGCTGACTGACAGCTATTCCCAGGATGAATCCAAACTTCCAAGACCATTACGATTCTTTGCTGTTTCTTACATGTTAGTGACTTCTGGAACACAGAATACACAACATTTACCATTACAGGCTTTATACAAGAACACTCACAAACAGTTATCACTACCTCCAGGAAATGCCTGTTACTCCCATTTTTCCAGCAGGAGATCCATGGCAATGTTCCTGCTTATTTGAATGGGACCAGATCACAGAACTTTGAACAGCAGGACCATGAGGCATTATTAGAGATTAGAATTAAAGCTTACACCTACCTTAGCTCCTTTTTCATTTGATTAATTTGAGATTCATAATAATCAATTAGACAAAGAAACCTGAAGAGAAGAAAAATGGTATACTGAGTTTCTAATATCCTCAAAAAAATCATGCCTTAAAGATACTGTAGCCAACCCATATGCACAGGACAGCTTTACACAACTGCACTGTGTTTCACAAGTGTTTGCACCAAATAGCAGCTCTCTCTCACACTGAACAAACACAGTCACAGCCTTCCACAGCAGAAAAGCATAGACATTAATTCTGCACCACACTGAAAGTGGCAAAATTATTCAGGAGACAAAAGCTAAACCTTCCTGACAGCCTCCCCACCCGTAGCTCTGGGTACCCAGCAAGGCTGGCAGCCTGGCACAGCTCCCAAGTTCTAGGACTGCGGAGACCATTGAGGGAACTATGAGAGCACAGATCCCACATAGCCTAAGAATATCTGTCTGGAAAGAAACTGAAAGTGTTTTCAAGGTATGTGGTTGCAAAAAATAAAGTCAAAAAACCCAACTAAACAGCAAAGAAACTACCTTTACTCTTAGGACGCTCTGAGATTTTCTGTTTTGGAGATATAGGTGAGAAAATGCAGGGAAGCAAATTCAGTGATTCCTCTTCTCATTTAGTGAGGGCACAGTAAGAAACAGCCAGGCTGCACAGTCTCTTTGAAATTCGTTCCGGGTTAACATTATCAGCCAAATTTGGCAGACCCAGCCACACCAACACAGTTAAGTGAGGGGTGTCTGAGGCCTAAGAATTGGCAAAGCTCTGATTCATAGTAGAAGTATGGAGACCTTATCATAAGAGGTATAGAGCAGAGTACTTTCAAAACCTCCACGGAAGTAACTGCAAAGCTTTACAGTAAGCTTGCAGTTAGCAGCTGCAAATACTGCTTTCCAAAACTGAAAGATTTTTGTTGTTTCTTTAAGACTCACATTTAAAAAATTAAAATCCCAGAATGAGATCACCCTAGCAGATGCTGGAGTCCCAGACTAAACAGGGTATCATTCTCTTTTCTCTGCTGACACCTAGTGTACAGTGGCTGTAATTTCTACTTTTCTCCAAGGATTTAAGCAGCTCACTTTTAGTATACAAAGAAAGTTTATCAAACTAATGTACCCTACAAGGATTCATATTTCCACTGGCACTCCTAAGCTACCCATTTTTTAAAAAATCAAAATATCAAAAACAGTTATTTTAAAATGTGTTTCTTCATTTAATGTTACAGGCCATACATCAGTATAACAGTGGAAGAAAATTGCTTACTGCTGATCTAGAAGAGACTTGGGAGCTCTTTTGCAAAACTGGCAAAACATTTTGTTTTGAGTGGCGACACGCTGTTGCTCCTCCATCCCAACCTTGTACAGCTCCCTCTGCAAACAGGCAATAGTCTCTTCCTGTTGTTGTAGCTTTTCCTGTTGCTGTTGGTATTTTGCCTGTGAACAGGTAACGGGAGCATTCTGAAATTATCCTAACAAACAAGCTGGAGACAATGCTGTGCATGCCCAAGTAGACACGTGCTCACAAGGAAGCTTAGGAGTTGTTTTCTAGCCATACTGAAGCGACAGTGGAAGAAGGATACATATGTTTTTCTAATTTGTTAGAAAATTCCATATGGGTTGAAAAAATCTTAGCTATAAACAGTGTAATAACTCGAAGACAAAAGACTTGCATTTATTTTGACCAGTGCCATTATTTTCAGAGCTTTTAAATAAAAATCAAGAGTTTGAGTCCTCAAACAGGTTTACCAGAATTACCTGTGAAATCTGTTGATCTTTTTGAAGTTCTTTGACTTGATTCTGTTGCTGGCAAACCTTAGCTATCGTCTCATCTTCCAGCTGACAAATTTTGGATTTAATGTTCTTCACCACGTTTTCCAAATCATTGGCCCGCTGTTCTTGTCGAGATGCCCGACCTCGTTCCTGACGTACCTCATCTCTGATCAAAACAAAAATCAATCCCTGACTTAGAATAAATTTACTTCACAAATTCAATGAAGGAGGCACAGGCCTGACAGACTTATTAATATATTAACACTCAATAACGGCCCATGGGAGCAGGTACAGGAAATATTTTGCTATGGGAAGAAGCAGCAGATGAAGTGACGGAACGGCCCAAAAGGAACCAGGCCAACGTTGTCACATTTTACAAAAATCCCACAAAAAGTCTTGGGCCTCATGTGTGACAAGAGCTCCACCTGGCAGAGAATGGACACTAACAATACATTTTTTGCATTAGTTTGCATTAGTTTGCATTAGTACTGAGTCTTACCACTGAGTCTCACCTAAGCTGACGATTAGCCTCCATAAGCCCGTGCATCATTTTCTGCTGTCGGTCCGTGTCTTCCACCAGTGTTTTTAATGCAAGTCTTATCCCCAGAGAAGACTGATTGTCCAAGACAATCATATCTGGAGATATTTAAAATAAACAAAGTCATAACGTAAGGCTTTTGACAACTGGAGAAGACTGCATCTCTGCTAGCATTTGGAAACGACAGCTTTATGGAGGGTTTATGAATTGGGGCTTATATTTTCAAATACAGAAACTTGTAAAAATAGCATGTCCTTACCTGATACATTTCTGCTGTTTCCTGGCGCAGCAAAGCTCACGGGTTTCAACCCATGCCGCATTAACAGTTTGTTTAAGTTTTCCCACTCCGCTTTCTCCTGCTGCAGCTGGGAGAACGAGAAGAACAGACAGGAACCTGAACGCTGAAGACCAGCTTACGGTCTCCTGCGTCTTCTAGCTGCGTAGACAGCGGAAGACATCCAGTGCCCCCAAATCAAAAAACAACACAACAAGCCGCAATTGCTACAGGTGGCCTTAAAAGACTTCTCAGCATGATCTGCAAAAACATTAGGAAAAACACACTGAACAATATACAGAATATCCCATTTTCCTGATTGGTATTTTTGCATTTTTAGAGAGAAACGCTTTTGCAAATGATAAAATATATATCTTTCTAAAAAAAAAAATGAATAAATAAAAAAGTGAAAGGCACTCATCTAACTTTAATATTTTAGGGCTACTCCAGACAGCCGGTCCAGGTGGTGGGGCCTGGTCCCCTCCTGAAGCCTCAGAGGATCTGAATGACAGCTTGGGGGCAGCTCTTTATATATATATTTAACCTCAAAGCAGCATCAACTAGACGAACAAACAGCTCAGGCTCACTACTATACCTCTGTCATAGTGAGGGATTGCTGTTCACACCCGCGGAAAGAGCAGCCGGGCCCCGATCTGGAGCTGCCTAGAGACGAGCACGGAAAGAAAGGAAAGAGAAGGGCAAAGTCATCAGGCGCCGGGGCAGAGGAAGGCCGACAGGCAGGCGCGGGCGCCGCGGAGCGCACGGCCCGTACCGAGGCGCCGCCGCCCTCGACGCGGCAGAGCAGCGGCCCTGCCGCCTCAGGCGCCCGCCCGGCCCCCCGCCGCGCTGCAGGATGGCGGCTGCGCCCCGCCGGTGGGCAGCGGCAGCGCGGGGCCGCAGGAGGGCGCCCGGCAGCGAAGGGGGGCGGGGAGCCCGCGCCGCCTCACGGCGCCCGCCGGGGCTCGCGCTCGGGCTGGGGCTCGCGCGGCCGGGCTGCGGCTAACGGCCCGCCGGCGGGGCGGGGCGGGGCGGGGCGGGGCGGGGCGCGCGCCATCTGCCCTCCCCTCCCTTCGCCGCCATTTTGATGCGCGGGGAGCCGCGGGGGGAGGCGGCGGCGGCGGCGGCGGCTGCAGCGGCTGGAGTCCCCGCGCAGGTAGGAGCGGGGCCGGGGCCCGGGCCCGCCCGCTCGCTCGCTCGCTCACTCACTCACTCACCCACCCACCCGTGGAGGCGTCGTGGGCACCTCCCCGCCCAGCGGGGGGAGGCGGCTGGGACCGTCTTTATCCCGCCGCGGCCGGGCGGAGGGAGCGGTGCCTTGGAGACCGCTTGGTCCTGCGGCGGCGGCGGGGGGGGGGAAGCGGTTGCAGCGGCCTCGCGGCTGCGGTGCCGCGCACTGCCCGGGAGCGGCCGGCAGCTGCTGCGGGAGGCGCGGAGCCGGGTTGCCGCGGCAGCACCGCCGCTGCCCGCCGCCGGGCAGGGCTTGGGGGGGGGGGTTCTGCTGCGGCTCGCCGCGGTGGTCTTGCTGCTGCTGCTTAAAGCGCTGCCCTAGGCGCGAAGAAGTGACTCTGATTTGGGGCTGCCTGCTTGGCCAACTGAAAGTGCAGCGCTGTGAGAGTCGTCAGTTAGCACGCGTTCATTTTCCTGAGTCAAGGCAGTAAAAACTTTTTTTTTTCTTTTTTTTTGAGGGCCGGCCCTGCGGCAGGTGTTTTCCTAGTCGGTCAGTTTTCTCCCGTGTGCTGCTCTCGCTCTAAGCTCTGCTAGTGTTGACCGTCCCTTAGATACCGTGGAGCTGACCTAGAGATTGGGTTTTGTGCCCAGGTTCGCTTCAACAAGCGTATTACCAGATGATGGGGGGGGGGGGATTGTGTAGTTTGTGTTATTTTCTCACCCCTTCAGTAGGGGATGCAGTGTCTGGGAGCAGGCTGGAGACATGCTCCGGTTCTGCCTCTTCGGCACTTACTTCTTGTACCTGAGGTCGCTGCTTGTGTTGATAAGATGGTAGGGACAGGCATAGGTCTGTCCTGTGCCCATAAGAGTCCTCTTTCTCTCCTGTCTCTTTCTTTCTTTTTCCTTCTTTCTTCCTCCCTCTTCCTTTCTCCTGTCCTTTTTTTTTTTTTTTTGAAGGTGGGGGAGAAGGGAGGTGCAGAAATATTAAAAATTTTCAACTTCCCTGATGCTCCAGAGGATAAGAATCTTTATAGAAACCAAACTGTAAACTTCAAAAGCAACAAAAAGACCCCTTATTGTCATTTATTAGTTGATATAGGCAACTCACTAATGTGAGAATTAAACCTTGTATTCTTAAAAATGAACTTGCGGTCTTTGGAACTTTTTTTAGCTCATGAACAGAAATGTGTAGAATTGCTGAGGAAAAACATAATAGTAATACAGCAATACACTTGAGCATGTTTTAGAGTAGAAGTAAGTCACCCTGAAGGAGGTTTAATGTTAAATGCATTCTCAACTGTTACGCTGAAGAGAGATCCTAGAACTCATGACTTGACTTTAATACATTTTTCAATGAAAAGTACCATTTCTTTACCAAAACAGTGAGTTATTTGCATTGAATTAAAATATAGCTATTGGTAACTACATTGGATTAGAGCAATAGAACATGCTTTGGAAGAAAAATATAGTACACTATTCTTATGCGTTTATGTTCCACAGGCTTAAGAGATTCCCCGACAACTGGGAGGTTCATTATAGCTTGTGTGATCAACAGTGTATTTTTTCATTTTTTTTTTTTTCCCTATAGTTCCTACACAAACTATTATGTTTAATGGAAAGGATAAAGATTAAAAATAGGTCAGAAGTGCTGTAGGAACACACAAACAATGCAGGCACCATCAAAAAACCTTCTAAGTAAGAAAGAGTGATTTATTTGCGGTAAATACAGATTTTTATGGTTGAATTGCCAGGTCAAATTGCTAACATGACTGTTGGAAACTACTACAGTGGTTTAGCAAAGCTGTTAAGTTGAAATTGTTGAGTCTGGCTCTGGTGCTTACATTTAGAGGTCTGAGACAAGAACAAGGCTTTCACTGCTCTCAGTATTGGAAGATTTGAATATTACAGTGACTGTGGACCGTAAGGACTCCTGCATCCTGTCTGCTCTCCCAAACAGTATTTGGTATTCTCTCTTCGTGTGCTATCTCACTTTCCCTCTGGTGGCAATGGTCTCTGGTGTGTTACAGTTGGTGACTGAGCTGTGAAGTTCTGGATTTGGTTCCTGTTTTGGTCAGGTCTGTTTCTAAACTTTTGCTCACAAATTAGGCAAAGCATTTTTTTCATCAAATAAGTGACAAAGTTATGATGTGCTAATAAAGCTAGGATAAATCGCACATAATAATTTTGTAAAATAATACTTATAAATAAACTTGTATTTGCCTTTTTGTCTAAGAGGAAAAATCACATTTGTATTACATCATATATATGATAATGCATGATACTTTACCATACTACTTAAAAAAATATCCATAATCTTAAGCGGAGAAAACTAGGAAAATTTAGTTCTCAACGCTTCTCTATTGCTATTCCGCTTTTCTCTTTTTCTTGCTGCTAATTGGATTAAAAACTGTTTTGGTTACTATGGCATCCCATGAGGAGATTACTGTTGACGAATTAAGGTAAACAGAACTGCAGTATGAACAGGTTTGAGAAGATATCCACAGTTTCAGCAGTCACTTATGAGTTTATTTGAGGTTTAAAAACTATTTAAAGGAAAGGATATCTCAGCATCTCTTCCCCCCCCCCCCCCAAAGGGAGGGAGGGGAATGTGTGTGTGCGCATGCACAGTTGCATTTCTGAATGATGTAGGCAATATTTATGAAAAATGTTACAATTTTTTTTAAACAAGAGTAAACTTTTGTAATAGCTAAACTGGTCACCCTAATTAGTTTGCAAGTTTAAAAGGCTAAAACACTTTCACAGATCAGTTAGAATACTGTATATGAGTGACTGCCAAGAAATCACAGAACTGTCCGTAAGCATCTGGAATTTAAGTGTAGTTTTTTTAACTCCATTGTCATCTGCCTCGGAAGTTTTAGAGGTTAGATGGATATATGTTCTTGTATGGTGTTAGTCAAAGTGAATCTGTTTACTTGTCTTTGTCTGTGTTTATTTTTTGTGATGTATTTCATCATATTTGAATGTTTTTTAAAGGAAATAAAAACAATTGGCTACACTTATTCTTTCAAGTCTCATTTTTCATTTGTAAAAGGTGACTTGCTATGAAGTAGTAAAGCTTTGAACTAAATTCAGCAATATTTGAACTCTCTCAACAACAATTAATTTACTTTGGTGTTTCTGTAGGTCCAGGTACAGCCACTTAGAGAAGATGGCAGACTTGGTGGCCGTTTGGGAAGTAGCTTTAAGTGATGGTGTTCATAAGATTGAATTTGAACATGGGACCACTTCAGGAAAACGTGTTGTCTATGTTGATGGAAAGGTGAAATTACTATATGCTCAAAATTCACTATGATACAGACTGTGTAAGTGTGCTTCCATGCAGAATGCATCAGAAGAAACAAAAGACTAATAAATGCAAGTGAGGCGTGTTCAGTTGGTTAACTTTACATAATTTAATAAACTACGTAATTCTCTTTTCAGTTACAATTAAGGTATGAGTGCGTGTTCAGGAAGTGCTTTGCAGTCCTTGGGCAGAGGCACTCTGTGCATGCAAAATACTATGTATTAGTGCATACTGAAATAATAGTTAAGTACTGGGCTGTTGCCCACGTTCTAGTTCAGAATTTCTCAATACTGAGACACATATTCAGGTTGATTAATTAATACCCGTTGTCTTTGTTTTATTCTACAGGAAGCAATAAGAAAAGAATGGATGTTTAAATTAGTGGGTAAAGAAACATTTACTGTTGGAGCAGCTAAAACAAAAGCCACTATTAACATTGATGCAGTCAGTGGCTTTGCATATGAATATACTTTGGATATCGATGGGAAAAGCCTCAAGAAGTATATGGAGAACAGGTCAAAAACAACCAATACGTGGGTACTGAGTTTGGATGGCATGGAGTGTAGAGTTGTTCTAGGTAAGTAAATATTGAATGACTTCATGTTGTTGCCTTTGAATAAACTTGTGTGTATTTAATAACAGGCAGTTAAGAGAAGGCATAGTTGAGTGGCTAGCAGTGTTGGAGGGTAAAATTCTGGGTGGTCTGGAATTAGATGCCAAAGATGACAGCCTGAAAAATAAGAGTCTGGTTAGATCTGTGTGAGCCTGATGTTAAGTTTTCTGTTTTGTAGCAGCATTGTCTAGACAAAGATCAGAAGGTGTTATGGCTTCTGGATCCATAGAACTGTAGAGCAGCCATAGTGAGACAATTCTTCAGGTGAAGCATGCTCTGAAAGTGTTACTGGTATTGTGATCAAACTTGCTGTGTGTGTTAGTTTGCTAACCAGGCTTTCCTGCTAAGAATCATTAACCAAAGTCAAGGAATCCTTAACTGAAGAAGTCTGACTGTTATTGTACATCACTTGACAGTATAATCAGCATGCTTTTTTCTGCATCACTTGCTAACTAAAAAGTTAGTCTGAAAGTTTCAGATGACATCTTTTCACTTTCTTAATAGCAAGGCAATAGGTTTCTTCTCTTCCTTCCTCCTCTCCCAAATATATTACAAGCAGATGGGTAGAAGGAAGCTACTGAGAAATTTGTGTCCGTTGTATCTAGCGCAGGAAGCTTCCACTTGCATATTGCTGTAAGGTTAGATCCAGAGATGAGGTCTGGGACTACGATTTCTTATTAAACCTAAGGACAGAATGAATGTCCTAAGATCAAATAAGACTTTGTGTGTTGGGGGGTGGGAGTGGGGGGGAATGGGGAGGAATTTTAATATATGACAGAGCCTGCTTGGTTTACTCACAGAGTTTTAGTCTCCCTGTACTTAATTAAAAGATAAGCAGGGTTCAGCTCTCTAATCACTGCCAGTGGAGGGCAGTGTCAGTAATGTGAATTCTACAGCTAATGAACTTAAGGTTGTGCTGGGAAAAATAAATAATGCTGTTTCAAACAAAACAATTTTAAGATTCTTCATATTATAGTATGGATGGCACTTGAGTTTTCAAGGAGATTTTTAAGAACTCAGAAACTTTGAGGTATTAAGTAAAGCTGCTCTTGAATTAAACATACCTGAAAAGTTAAAATCAGAACTTCATTGAATAAATAGTCCTTAAATGTTGGCACAGATTACTTCATTTTTTCTGTCCTCAAGTTCTTCAGTTTGAGGATGTCAGAACAGCTCTGACAATATTCAGAGCAATCCACTGTTAACAGCCAGAGCTAGGGAGAGGTAAAAATGTATGTTTATAGCAAAAGTTGTTTGCCCATTGATGACAGGGCCTTCCATCTTCTCCAGTTTAAGAACAACCTATGTAGCCCATGTGCTATAATTAAGAAAGAACCTCCTTTGAGAATTGAAGTAAAATGGAACAGGGCTTGGGGGTTGGGTTTGGTTTACTTTTCCTAAATCTTGTCTGTAGGGGAAAAAAATCATGTTCTTTCTACTCTTTGTTCTCATTTCCTTCACAGAAAAGGACACTATGGATGTGTGGTGCAACGGTAAAAAAATGGAAACAGCGGTATGTGATCATTTTCCAAAGCCTTTCTATAGGCTGTGGCTATATAACCAAAGCTTATGGAGATTTTATACATAATATATATATATACACAAAATATATACACACACACACACACACACACACACACACAAACATACTGTGGCTTATTTTACTAATATGTTAGTGAAGCCACAGTGAGTAGCAAGTTACCTCACTCTGCCACAGGGTACAAACATGTACGTAGACTGCTAGCATGCTATTAACCATTCTGAGCTTCCTTCCCTGTATTTTATAACCAACAGTATTTTGTGTTCTGACTTTAATAGAATGTCAAAAGTTTACATAAGCATGAACAATGCTTTTGGTTACACTTTTTAGATAAGCAAAACAAATCTTCTGGGTCAGTTGTTCAGGGTTTTTAGAGAGAACTTCCCACAGGAGTGGGATGGACTCAAGTTTTATGCAGACTGTAGAGCCACCTCATCCAAATCTGGTCATGTTAGTGGTGATGGGAAGTTGAATATCTGTGTTCTTTAATGAGTAGCTTCCCTGCCCCCCATCTAGGAAGACATCAGGCTTAAGAATCTTGCCAGATTGTCTTGTCTTTCTGCCACTTCTGCATTAATTGTTAAAACAGCCTGACAGCTAAAGGACTTAATCTATTTGTCTTTTTATTTTATAACGGTTTTCAGTATGCCTATTATGTATGCTTCCACATCCTTGAAAGATGTGCTTTCTTACCAGAGAATTGTCACTGTAATTATTACTGCCATGAGTAGTCCCCCATATGAGTACAGAATGTAAAATCAACAGTTTTCCTATACTTGAGAACAGGATGAAAATATTTACCAAATGTTTCAGTAGTCAGTGGGACAAACATCCGCTCACAGTGAATTAGAGCTTCTGCTCTTGATGGTTCTCAACCTTTTCTATAATGTAGTTCTGCACTGCAACAACTGCACTGGGGGACAATCTTGCAAGCTATGAGTATACATGTTTGTTAAACTGTACTTATGTTAGTAACGTACTGTTTTTTCATTCTCCCAGTGATGATGACAAAAATGGAATAGATATGGGTGGCAAAATCCAGCCATATATGCAGGACCTGTGTATCTAAAATGCATAATTATCACTCTTAACTCGCGGGTCTATTCATCCTACTGTAGAAGGCACCGCTAAATCCTTCACACTTTACTGCCACCTCAGTTGGCTAAAACCAGCTCTATTGCAAATCTCAGAAGAAAATTGGCCCTTCTATTTTTGTTTTACTGATATGAATCAACTATATTAATTCACATGTTTGAAGAACTCAAACTCTTCCCTTCCTGATCAGGAAAAAATTTGATTGTCATTTAAAAAACACAGATCTCTAACTGGTAGCATTGACAAAGCAATATCTGAGACTTTGCGGCCTTGTTCAACATTTGTGCTGTATTTTGTCACCAGTACCTTGTATGGCTGCTCTAGCTATGGAGCTACAAATGACTGGGACCTTAGAAACAGTCTGCACTGAGATTTTATTTTACTAAAACAGCACTTGTCTGTTATATTATCTCCTTTCTCCCAGGGTGAATTTGTAGAAGATGGGACTGAAACTCACTTCAGTGTTGGTGATCACAACTGTTGCATTAAGGCTGTCAGTAGTGGGAAACGAAAGGAAGGAATTATTCATACCCTTATTGTGGATGACAGAGAAATCCCAGAGGCTGTGGAGTAGCTTCTAGTTAACTGATTGCTGTAGAACTAAGATCAGGAATTTTCAATTACTGTGGTAATTATTTTAATATGTACTACTTAGTACATCTACTTTGTGCTGGTTTTATTTTCTAGCTTCTGTATCTGATATTCATCTTTTTGAGGACCAGATGAAAATAATTATATACAACCTCCTATATAACCTTTTTTATTATTATATATAGAGAGAATATATATATATAGCTAAGTGCAAGGAGGACAGCTGGACTTAAATAGAAATTATGTATCAGAAAAAACTTTGCTATAATAAAATACAAGATCCATATTCAGTAAGACTAAATTCTTTTAAACTGTGGGTAGATGTGGAGTGAGGAGAAAGCACACGCTGGGTACTGGAGTAAGCTGTTAACATTTTCTCAGTAATTATTTCTTTTTCTATTACACTAACTTCCAATGTTTTTCAGATGCAGTTACGAAAATAGTCATGCAAGTCAATAAAAAGATTATTACAGAAATGCATTGTTTCCAATACTTGTATAACAGTATTAAAATAATACTGAACAATGAAAACTGTTCTTTCTACATACTCTTAGTCAGAGTAAGAATAAAGATGTTACACTTTGTCAGAAAAAAAATGGACACCTCCCTAAGGTTTTCTGAAAATCAATGTCTGCTACAAGTTGTTGCAGTAGCTGAGAAACTTTCTGTAGTGAGTTTTCATTCTATTTCCACCCCCCCAAATCCTTTTCTGCCATGAACCTCCTTCTAAAAACTAAAATATCTTGAAGCAAGCTGCAATGAGAGCCCCTTCTGATTCAATGCTGTTTAACAAACCTTAAATCAACAGCTGTATGTCTTCTTGGCAGTAATGTGTGAATAAGAAAATGTGAGGGAAAAACAGGACAGGAATGGATGGTAAGAATATACTGCTTGAATGGAAAAGCTAAAATAGGAATAGAATAATTGTTTTCAAGCTTCCAGGGTACTGTCTAAAAGCAGCCTTGGGATTTCTGTTAGAGCCAAGACTTGTATATATTTCAGATGGTTCTTAAAAGCTCACAAGGGATTTCTGCCCATCTGACACCAGTGTGCAATGGATAGTCACAAATTGTCCATGAGGCAGCAATGGAGATGACCATTAGAGCACACTGGGCCCACATACTACAGAAGCTGCCCTTTAGAAACAGTGCAGACAGAGCCAGTCTTTAAAAGGAGGGGGGAAAAAAAAGACAAAACATGAATATATTCATTTAAAGGTTGGTCTTGCAGTGGTTCTCAGAGTTCTCCACTGGCAACCCCACATGCACTTCTGAACAATGCTTTTATAACTGAATTTCTTTTTGGGCTTGGACCTGTTCCTAGCACTGACCCCCTACCTGGGGAGCTGGAGATGCAGTACAAATGTGTTGTGAACTTACAAACAGAGGTTCTTCTTGAAAAGTTTCATTAAACCCTGACTATATTTAGGGTTCGGACTACTCTCATTAGCACAGCACTTCACATGCAGCTGAAATGCTTTTCATATGACAGTCTTATTTGGTTTTTAATAGTTTTATGCAAGCCCTTCATTTTCTCTCTCCAGACAATTACAGTGACTTTTCAGTCTAGAACCAGAGCTGATATTGATACACAAGCTTTTACTTCTGTATCTACAGTGTTATTCTAAGCTGTTGAGGAATTTAGTTGTTGGCTATATCTGGTGTTCTTAAATGCTTCAGACTGGATAAACTTGGAGGTAGCTTTTAGTTTTGGGCAATGGTGTTTGTCTTAAGCCCTGCTAAAGACAGACACAGAAAGTTTCAGGGCTTACTATAGATAATCTTGAAAGTACCCGAGAGCTGCTTTGAACCCCTGTTTAAATCTAAATCAGTGTAATAGTTCTTACCCTTTTCTATTGCATGTCTGCAGGTTACTAGAGAAGTAGCATGAGGGCATCCAGCTACAAAGTTGTCTTTAGAATCTCTGAAATCAAGTATTCTGCTTTCACCAATAGAAGAGCAGGTTCAAGCTGCAGCTTGAACTGCTTCTCTATGTTTTTGTAGCCTTTCAAACAGATTGAACATTACTGAAAAGTCTGAGGCTTGAATACAGTCCAAGTTACATTCTTAATGTTACAGGGAGAAATAACAGATTGACTGATATTGTCATACTTTATTTTGAATACATGTATCTACAATACTTGGAATCACTTGTAACTAATAAAAATTGTAACAGCAACAACTGTTAGAAATCATCAAGTATTGCTTCATTTATCATAACCGTGTGAATTTAGTAGCACATCCCTAGGTGGAAAACAGTATTCACATGACATGTTCACTTACTTAAGTCAAAACAAAATTTAAGAATCAAAGGCACAACCTAGATTTCTTTTGTTTCATTAATGTATGCATTGTCTCAGATTAAGAAAGCGTAATAAATGAATGACAGTTTATGCAAACATCAAGTGTATAGTCACACGTGAAGAATACTTTTAAGACAAACTAAATGACCATATAAATGTTAAAACAAAATCATCAATGAATAGAAATGGAAAGCATCACAACATAGTTTAAACTCCTTAAGGTATCAATGGACAGTTATTCTTGGATGTTTCACAGTTGTCATAAGGCACTTTGATTAAAGCATGTTATTTTGAGAGCATCCTCTTAGAATCCAAGTACTAGACTGTTTTGAGGTGCTCTGCACATAGCTATAGTTGTGAATAGTTATTATTCAGTGCGCTGCTGGTTGCCTCAGAGGGCGCAGACCTTCCCACGTGAGTCTGGGAACAAGTCAACAAATATTGTGGAAGGGCCTGAATACTGTTGAAAATGACAAAGATGTCAGGACTGCTTACATCATCTACTAAACTGTCATATACTTCAGTGGCATCTCCCTCCACTATTGGTGGCATAATATAAGACTGTTTACCTCTAGTGTATAAGCCTGTTAATACTTCAGCCTCAAACACACACATTATAGAGTCTGTTTCCCATTTCTCTTTACCCTCGATTAGGCTTTTGGGGTTCCTCTTAAAGTAGATGCCAGCTCCATATTTTTGTTCTGAAAAAAGAAAAAAAAAACTGTCTTTAAGAATGTTCTTTTAGAATTGTGGGTACTAAAGGCTTGCTGCTTGATCCAGTATTTACTGAATTCAGTAGGTTACTGTTCAGTGTGTTCTACCCTCTTGGAAATAAGTTTGCATTAAGTGTCTGCTGAAGCTTTACATTGTTAAAATGCAAGTGTCCATATATATTCTTTTCTCCAGTACTAGTATTGAACTCCCTTTGAAGTCATGAGCAGTGACAGCTGATAGCTATTCTGATTTAACTGTTACTCCAGTGATACTGTCATCTGTCACCATGAGCTAGGCACTCTGATAAGCACCAAAGAAGGTAAGGTTTTAATGTAAGCTACAGGGAGGAAAAAAAAAAAAAGCATGGGATTTATATGCAGAGTATTGCATAAAAAAGCTATTACAGTATTGTGTGGAAAAACTGCAAAGAAACAACACTAGACAGTCATCCTGTGTATTGTTGTAAAAGTGTGTCATATAAGCAAATCTGCTTTCTGAGAAGTTTATTGCCTGAAATCCTAATTCCACATTTGACTAGCAAAAAAGCCTCACATACTACTGCATTTCATCAGTTGCAGTATAAGGAGGTGAATGCTTATTCTTTCCAGCTGTGAAAACTTCTTGAACACTATCTACAATATTTTGTAAAAACAGTAACAAGAAGCTTTCTATTTGAGTGTTTTTATTTACTTTCCTCCTAAATGTACTCTACTTTGTCTGAGTGGCACTCTGCTTATTCAAATTATTTACTTTATCTGATTGTAGTTGTTTTGAGCAGAGGGTTGGACTAGATGACCTTCAGAGGTGCCTTCCAGCCTCTATTATTCTGTGATTCCTTTGTAAAGGTTTTAAAGGATTAAGCTGCTAAATGCATGTTTTCAACAAGTAAATAAGGGCTTCTTGTTTAAAGAGTAATGCAACAAAATAAAGGCTCAGAGATGGCATTACATGTATATTAACAATTCTGTCAACAGTGGCTAGGCTAGACTAGAACCAAGGCTTGTCTTCCCAGAGTCTTACTTGACTTTACAGTATTAGGAAGGAAAATAGTAAAATCTTACTACAGAAAAAGATTAAGCTCATATGACTCTAAATACTGCTAAGAACCAGTTCTTGTGTAGGAATGTCATTTTTCCTGACTTTAATCCAACTTCTGCATTTAGGTCACTGTTCATCTTGATTAAAGATACAAAAGCAAGTAACTACCTGGTGGTGGTGAGTACATTCTGTGAAATCCAGTTTGGCATACCAAGCCACAGAACTGAGCAGGAACACGCTGGTATAACTTGTGGCTTATTTTGGAGGTAGCGCGTTTTTCTTCTGTTCTTTTTTTCATTTGTTGGAATGCAGCAGATAAAAGAGGATTATGTATTTTTTCTATCTGTAACATAAATAGCAGTGTAATGTAAGCAAACAGCAAGAGACCACTGTCAGTAAAATGCATGAATGCCCTTGGTCAGGCTATATTCTTCAAACTAACAACCCTTGACTTAGCTGATAGACCTTATCAATCAGCTATGCAGTCAATGCAGCTGAAGTGTGTAGCTGCTCAGGAGGAAGAGAACCATGCCACTATCCCATGCTTCTTATTGAAATCACTGAGAATGTATCTTGCTGTACTGAGTTTTCAGTAGTTGAGCTGTGCTGAACAGGTTAGGTGTCAACCATAAATGAGAATAAGCTGTGTCAGTCCTCACAGCTTAACCTTGCAAAGAACTGCAAGTGTCCTGTAAGACATGGAGAACCTCAGCTCTCACTGATCACAGCTTTAGAGCTGATGTAAATTGGGCTCTCATGTGAAAAAGGTCTACAGATGAGAGAGCCTTTAGGTTAGCTTTTGCCTCACAGGCAGTTGCATGCGGTGTGAGTAACGCCAGAGGGACTTTTGGGGAAGTTCGGCCCCTGTAGATCTCATTGGCACACCAGACCTGACCAGTGGGCCAGCCGCAGGCCTATGGCAGTAGTCGATACCAGGGGCCTGCAAGGCCTCTTCTGTAATAGCCTGCTTATGCCAGACTCTTCCTGACCACTCAGCTAAAAACTAGGAAGTGCAAAAGCATGATCAAACTTCTGCTCCGTTAAAAGTCATTTAACTGTGCTATAACTGGTTTCAGTGCACTACTGTTTTAAATTTTGGTGTAGCTTTTGGGTTGAGATTCATTAGTTCTACATTAAATTCATTAGTTCTACAGATCAAAAATACGTTACTTAATCAGTTCCTTTCATCTGGTTCATATTTGCTAATATTTTAATTGAAATATTGATTTTTTTCATATGAAAGGGTACATAGCAGTGTCCATCTGTACATCGTTTGTATACCCTTTCTGTCTTCTTTGCCTCTAAGTGAAATGGCCAAGTCTCTTTAAACTGTCAATAAAAAGAGGCCTTAACATAAGTGGCTGAGGTCATGCAGCAGCTTAACAGGGACATGGCAGTCTGGTTTCCAGTTACCTGCTATTATTATTAGACACACAAATCCCTGTTTTAGAGACTCTGGTATTTTGCTGTGCGGCAAAAACTCAAGTTCCTCCCAGACAGTAAAGCAGTGATTTCCAAAGAAGCGCTCAACTTCAACTTGCTACTAATCATATTACAACTCTGACAAATTCAGTCGCTAGTTTTTGGTGTCAAGCTCAGAAGAAAAGAGGTGCCACATTAAAGTGTCCTAGAATACACTACTCATTTTAATATCTGAATTTCATATTTTTTTTTAGAGTCCTTTAAAGGAACGTTTGAGGCATGAAATAAAAGACAAAAAATATAGTACATTAAAAAAATTATAAGAATTTAACCATACTTTTTCAGTAATTATTTGCTATATGTGTAAAATACTAAGTCTTTTTATTGGATCTGTTTTAAGGCTTAGACTGATTTGATCTTAATCTTTAAAAGCAATATACTGAAATAGTTCATCTGAGTTTAAGCATGTTAAGCATTGTTAGTTCAAATGTATTTTATCATCTGAGATTTAATTTTGCCATGAATACCCTCTTTACCTTGAGAACAAGAAGCCCAGCTTTTTCAAGCTGTTTTTGTTTGTCCTTAAACTCCTGACGGTGTGATTCCACCAATGAAATCTGGAAGCGTTTAGTACTCTTTGCTCTGTCAAGGTGTCCTGAAAGCTGATCTGCTTCCAGTTGGCCTGAATACAAATAAGGGAATAAACATTTTTTATTATAATAATACCTGGAATAAAGGCAAGGAGAAGGGATCCAATACTTTATTTTGGTAGCTTAGTTAAGAAAAAAGAATATTAAATACTTTCCCAAGGCTAAGACCAAAAATTTCAGGTCATCATCTAGCTCAACACTTATCTATCACAGGGACTTTTTAAGAGCACAGTGATGCAAAAGGCTAATATTGAGAGGACTTGGTATCTATTTGGGTTTTCTTTTGTTTGTTCTAAGAGCTATATGCCTCCTGTAAGTCACTAAAGTGTTGTGTGGGGTTTTATTATTATTATTATTATTAATTTTAACAGAAATAGAAACATTAACATTTATCAAGAATGCTTTGGGCCTTATCCAGAGTTTGCTGAAGTTAATGGGGCAAAAAGTTCCATTTAAAAAAAGATTCTTCCCATTCCTTTTGCTATTAGCCAGGAAAAAAAAAAAGCCTGCCCAGATGTAGGAATACTTAAACCAATTCAGTTTGCTGAGAACTTTGCTCATAATGTTATTTCTGTACATTTAGTAAAGGAACCAGAGAAGAAGGGAATAAAAGAAAAGCAATTTGTCATCTCCATTACATCTCTCCACTGCCTACCTTTTATACAGTGGAATCTCTCTTAAATGACTATACCTACACTAGGAAAAATGGATTGCTCAATAGTTTTTTCTTTTTTGTAATTCTAATTCTGTCAGCTATCAATGAAAGTCAAAGACCCTGCAGAACAAGGCCACTGCTGGGTTCTCCAACAGAGCTACAGCTGGTAGCTAACAAAAGAGCTCAGCAAAGGTATGAGTTAATTAAGTGCAAGTTTCCTAAGCGTCCTGTATTCAGACTTTAAAGTTAACCTGTTCTGGATGAAACCAGGATTAGAGCTGGATGTACGATGACAGCCAGCCCCAGTATAAACTGTGACCCTCTGGGAATATTGCCCAGTGAGTAGCTGAAGTCAGTAAGATGACAAATGGTCTTTCAGGGGCTCACACAATACAATGACCTCAGTAATTATAGTAATATATTGTATGTGTGAACTGTTGTACATGTCTGTCCACTATTGGCAATACACAGAGCTATGTTGCTTCATACTTGCTCTTATTTATGCCAACTTATGTCTCTTATTTACTTTACACACCCCAAAAGTGCAGCAGTTCCTCCTGTTTGGCTGTAGTCTTCTCTTGCATACGAAGGAGTAATTTTTCAGTTGCAAGCACTGCATCAATGACAGCAGCAGAGGGGCCTTGAAATTCTAGTCTTGCTTTGCCGTCTCTCACTTCTTCTGATATACGTACACTAGAATGCTGCTCTCGAGCTAGTTCTGCAAACTCTTTTTTACCAAGGTTAAAAATGTAGTTGCTTTCAATAGTAGCACAGTGATTTTCCTGAGTTTGTAGCATGTTTTGGATCCACAGTTTTGCTGCTTCCAATGCTGCGAGGGTGTTCCCCTTAAGTTCAATAGCTGTTTTATTGTTTGTATTTTCTCTTTTGCTTTGTCTGCCTGACTCTTTACCTGGAAGAAAGATTGTTTTATATAAGGCCGATGGAAGAGTAAAAAGCTTTCAAGTGCTGTCACAAATTTCTATATGTAATACAAGACTGTGCAGTGTAAGAAGCATTCTAGTCTTCTGGCATGCTCAAAGCAGAGATTAGACAGCAGGAGGTAAAATTTCTAAGAAAAAACCCCAAACATGCAGAATTTATTTGCCGTCCTCTAAATGACTTCTGACAACAATTAGGCACAGACCGTCATTGTTACTTTTGAAAATCTTCTAAGGGAGAGCCCAATCCCATTCCTGTTAATGTCAGTGACAAGTCTCATGAGACTGAGAGGTAACGACAAAATTAATAAAAACAGTATACCCTTTTGAAATTTTGCTTGGGAAAAATTAACTGGTGTATTTCAGATTTGTGAACTTTTCCTAAGCAGGAAACATATCAGTGCAAATAAATATTTCATTCATGCTCACCCTGCACTACTGTGTTTCAAGCAACAACACCTTTTCTCTGTTCAAACTTTTCCTCAGATAGGTATCTTCAACTATGATTCCCAAGTTCCTTGCAGAGACCTGGCATATTATTGACTTGTACCCAGGAAACTATATGTAAATATCTCTGGTTTCTGTGAAAGGTCTAAGGGAACGTGATCTTAGAACAATGTCTTCACTTCCCTGAACGGAAAATTTGCTCACGGCCTTAGTCATGTGTTCTTTTCAACTCTGGTGCCTGCCAGCAAGGTCCTAACCAAAAGCTGAACAAAACTGTAACAGAAAACTAGAAATGATGTGGCAAAGGCCTTGCTTCTCAGTGATACCAGTTTTATCGTACCCAGGCCAAATACTTTCATGTCCTCTGAGGTAAATCTTTGCAGAGGTGGAAAGAGAGGAGAAGCTGACATAACCTTGCCCATATATAACTGAAAGACTCTGTCAGAGCAGGAATATGTGGAAGGAATAGAAGTCATTTACTTAAAAATGCAATTTCATGTTGATAGTAGCTGTCTACATTTTTATCTAACTTGGGTTTGAAACAACCTTTGGCCCAATTTTATTGATACGTATTGATTCCTGACATGATGGAAACCGATTGAAACATGACTAATTAGAAGCAAATGCATAACTGACAACTAGATTCCTCAAACATGTATTCAGTTTTAAGAAAATATCATTTTGAACTTATTCACCTCCCATTTTTGATCTAACTTCCAAAGACAAAATACAACAGTTTCTGGAGTTAATTCAGCACTTTCAGTTCATTTATATAGTAACCTGATAATAGTAAAAGGAAGCTAAGCATTATTATTAGAGCTAGTAACTTTTAAAATAACTTTTACAAAATATAATTTCAGAGGAAATGTAACACCTTTTCCCAGCTGCATCAGAACTCCTCTTGACCATTTCATCTCTTAGCAACCAGTCTATCAAACACTAAAACTATCAAAATGCAAAGCTCTCATATGTTTTTGCCTTCTCCTTTCCCCACAACACATATGCAGGTATTAGGTACTTTTTAAAGAAATGTGATTTTAGATTCTCAAATCTGGAAAGCTGATGTAGTTAAAATGCCCCTTCTGTTCGTTACTTACTCAAATGATCACTTCCATTGTAATGTTGCTTTTTTTCCAGTTTGCTTGCTGCTGAAAAAAATTTGCTCTGGAAAATCTTGAAAGAGAAGAGTTTAGGAGAGTTTGCAACCTCTGTTATCAAATATGCAATTTGTCTCATCAAAATTCTATTAGATAAGCAGTTTACAGTTGTAATTACATACAACAAATTCTGAAATGATGTTAACAGCTCACATTCAGTCAGCTTTTCCCAAAATATTATTCCTGACAAGATCAAATGCCTACCTGTTCTTCTAATTCTTCTAAGGCAAAACACGTTACATACTGAACGGCAACTTTACCAACTCTCTTTGGCTGTGGCATATGAGGAACCCATGGAACTACAGTAGATGAAGGTGCCCGCTACTTGTGGTTGAATGCTCATTAATCTTTACTCAGATCCAAACCCCTGACTATCCCCCTATCTTTACCCCAAACTGCCTCTTCATAATCTTACGTTAAAAGCCTGAGCACTACTACACTAGGCTCTGGATTTGGCTTCTGGCAAAATTCTTCTTGCCTTTCCTATGCAGCAGAAAGGGTTTCTGCTCTGCCCTGATGATCACACAGCTTCCTTTAGCATTTATGGGACTGTTTCAGTATGTGGCACCTGTTGAAAGAATGCATGGTTGCACTTAAATAGGAACAAGAGCAAACTGTATTTTTGTAATAGATGGTGATCTAAGGTAGTTGCATATTAATCACCTAGGCCAAATACTCCAAATGTGGAAATGGCAGCTGAAATTAGCCACAGAAACTACTGCTTGTTTGCAAGTTGCAGCCCTTCTCTCATGTTGGGTCATATACTGTGTTGACAGTGTTTTGTCCTGGGATACTTCATATGAAGAAATTGGCTAAAGAAATTTCCTAATGAAGAATAAGCTCATTCCCTAATAAACTAAGAATAGATAGAGTCTTTGTTACAAGATCCCTGACAGTCCTGAGAATTTCAGAGCTTTTTCTAATCAATAGCCCTGCTATCAGACTAGTCTGAAGACTTTTGGATTAGTGAAGAGACAAGAGAGGTTTGTAAAGGTAAGTAATATCTGCGACAGACAAATAGTTACATAAGGGACCTGCCACTCACAAATATGTTATAAATAGTATGGAATTCAGATTATTTTAACTTGCTGTCATATATGGGAATTTTTTTTTTTTTACAGTTATTTTGGGTTCTCTTTATTGGTGGTTAACACCAAATATGTTACCTGATAGGTACTATAGTCATCTGGGTGGAGCACAAACTGTACATCTATCTTCTTCTCAGGGTGTTCCCTGGCAAAATTAAGAACCTCTTCAATCATGACCTCCGCCACTATATCCATAGGCAGAATATACGACCAAATCCCCTTTGCTGGGAAAGAAATTGAAGGAGACTCCTGTTTCCAAATGTAACCCAAGCATCTTATCACTGCAGCTTTTAGTTCCTGCAGGAAAAACAAGTGTTTTAGTTCTCACATCACTCAACATGAAAATCACCAAGTAAAATCCAATCTAACTGATCATCACCTCGCATAGTAATGCCATGTGGTGGTATGGTGGCCATATAACATGCAGTACTAACTTGCAGGGCAGATAATACCCCTGCGTTTTTATGAGCTCCTTATAAGATGAAGAACGTTCAAAAAAATGAGACGTAAATTCTTCATAAAGAGCTGGACCTCCTTTTTGCAGTATTCCATATGAAACCTCAGGGTAAAAAGTACCATCCGTGAACACAGAATTAACAATAGCTGTAGTCTGGAAGAAAAGAAGACAAAGTTTCAGTACATTCCAAATTTAGTATTTGCAAGCTTTGCTACTACAAAGAGCATTCCCTCTAGGAACAGCTCCTTCTGAAAAATCCTGATTGCAGCAGATGAATTCTTTGAAAGGCTCTCTCACCACTACTAAGGACAGTGCTGGAATACAGCAGAGATACGCCTTCTAGTGGCAGCAAATTCACGTGCTTTTCCAGAAGCTAGTAACACGCACGAGATCTGTTCAAGTCATCAGAACATATTCAGCAGAATTATTATCGCAGAGACAGATGTGACCCATACGCACCTCATCAAATGCAATGCTGCAGCCAGTTATCAGCAGGTAGGGCTGCATCTGTTATCCCATCCCACACAGAGGCTCCCAGCATTAGGGTAGTATGCACCGGTATCCAAAACCGAGAGGTTGGTGCGCACAGGGGAGCTGCAAAGCTATGGTTGCTTCCGCTGCCCAGTGGAGACAGTAGATTCCCTTAGTGCACTCACTAGGCCTCGTATATTTTAAATCAAATATATAAAATGCAAAAAAACTTGTTTACAGAATGTTGATAGCAGTAATTATTCTAACTTTAACTGTTCAAGAGTGCCTAAAGATACAACACTGGTGCATATTCTCCTGAGAGCCTTGAAGGCATATGGTATCTTTCAGCGCTGTATGAGTCTGAAATTTTTTATTTGTTAAAAGCAAGTGCCATTCCTGTGATTTAGCTTCCAGTTTAACAACTCCGTTGGATTACTCATGACTAAGCCCACATATTTTGCATCACATTTTCTAGCTAAAAAAGTTAAATAGTTCAATTCAAATGATGCACTGTTTAAAGATAAAATGTGCATTGTTTGTGTAAGATATTTTCAGCTGTTTCAGTGTTTGGCGAATAACTTCAGTAGTGACACCTCTGAGAACATTTCTCAAATTGTAAGAAAAAAGGCTTGGCAAAAAATAAAAGTAGATTTTAAGGGAATACATAATAAAATATGGACTTCTGTAATGTTGATAACAAAGATAAACATTAGCATAGGAATATATTATAATTAATCATCCAACCTTTAGCTGCTTCCCATTCTCCCATAGTAGTGTGTATACCAAAAAAGAAATAAAAACTTTCTAACATTCAATAACTTTTCTAAAAACTAACCCATGCAAATACAATTTATTGACTATTTGTTTTAATCTTGTCAAGATGAAAAGATAACTATTCAGTGGACCGATACAACACATGTACTGAACCCCTGGGCTCCAATCATATAGAGACCTGGGGCAACTCTATGTTCAACAAACTACAGGACAGACTTACCGTCTGCTCTTCAATAAGTCCTCTTATGATACGCAAACGAGTAGCTCCAACTTTGATGAAATGTTGAGGCTGGCTTTGCAGACCTGGTAGATTTTCCTGACACGAACTGGTATCACCTAGCAACTTTTCACAAGCTTTTTTCATTTCTGCAACTGTGGGCTCACAAATGTTCACCAGACGGATCTCCCTGAGACAGCTTGGTGGGTTCACCTCAACAAATTTACTTATAGCCATTATAATCACTTGAGCACACAAACTGAGTGGGAAGCCAAAAATACCTGAACTCACTGCTGGGATAGCCACAGACTTTATATTATTTTCTGGAGTATTAACATACTTGAGAACATTCACAATGGCTTCCTCAAGTAGGTTACAACATCTTTCTTTTTCGTAGGAGGACCATATTGGACCAACTGCATGGATAATTTTCTTACAAGGAAGCTTTCCTCCACCTGTCACAGCTATTTGGCCAGCTGTGAGACTTCCGTATTTCTGAATATGAAGATTGCTTTGTTCTTTTATTTCTGTCCCTCCAGCGTTCAAAAGGGCTAAAGCAAGACCTCCTGCATGATCTAGACGTTCATTAGCTGCATTCACCAAAGCATCGGCCTCATGCATTGTGAGATCATCTTTGCAAACAGATATGTGAATCCCATGCTTTAGTTTTTTCCTATAGACTTCAACAGGGCATTTTCTACTTTTGAAGGCCAGCGTACAAGCAAACTTCTTGTAAACAAGATTATTTAGACAGGACTGTCTTTTCTTAAGAGCTTCATAAGCATCTTTATTGATAGGGACCATCAAGCTTTCCTCATCCATTACCATGCTTGACCCTAGGATATAAAATAATATAAAATGAAATCCAAGAAACCACTGCCAATACATTTTTTAATATAGAAGTGTTTTTTAGAGCTCTCAATTTTTTCTTACTGTCATTACTTTCTAGCATTTTTTGGCTGATCTTCTGTCTTTTTCAGAGGCTTAGAAAGCAAAAATAAAGCAAAGAAATCAAGGCCTCAAGATTGAAAATACATAGATTGTGAGGACTTTGCTTTGGGGGGGGATCACACTAATACGTCTATGCTTGTTTCAGTTGGGTGCCAACTCCCTTACTTTCCTAGAGGAATTCTTGTTCCTTATTCTGTCCGAATCAGCTTCCCCACCTAGTGGCTCCTATTACCCCACCCTTCCTCCAGACCTCCTCCTTTTTCATTCCAACCCCTCTGTGAATCACTTCAACATGAGCTTTGGGAGAACAGAAAGCTCAGCTGGGCTCCGTCAGCTTAGCCAGTCTGCGTTCTGAGCAAGTCAGCTGTCCTTTGTCAATGGATTTGAACAGAACTATATACAGTAATTACCATGTTAATTAGTGGAAATCAATTTGTATGAGTCTATCAAACTTTTCATCTGAGGTATGCCACCGACTTGTAAAAAGAGGCTAAGGTGAAAGACCACTTTCATAGTATACGCACTGTGATTCATCAAAACGCTTCTGAGCCCTCCTTTTAAAAGCGAGATGCAAGCAATCTTGTTAAAGTAATGAATCATAATGTTGATCCCTAACCTGGTCCAACTCAGCCAAAAGTAACTCCAAATGTGTATCTCCCATATCCACGTTTTCTAGTTTGCTGGTTGTAGCTGCAATGAATTTTCAGCTTAAATAAAGGAACACACTTCTGATTGCTAGATGGCTACAGGAAGGGGCTTACCTGAACTGCTCTCTCCTTCTGGGATCTCTGAACTCTATCGTAAAACAGGAAAGAGAAAATACATGTTATTGCTCAAAGCGCAGCAGCAACAATTCTGTTGTAAGCAGGACGGGCAGCACCATCTATGCAAACGACTGCGTGATATTTCCTAATACTCAAAATGCTACTCAGAGACGAACGAGCAGAAGCGTCGCCCGCCTGTGCGCGGCCCCGCGGACCCGGTGCGAAGCGGGGCAATCCCGCCTCCTCCCGAGGGCAGCGCCTAAAAGCCGGGCCCAGCCGCCCCCGGCCCTTCCCCTGCGCGCCACATAGGAGGGGGCTGCGCACGGCGCTCAGGCCGCGACGCCCCGGGCCCCGGCGGGGGGAAACGGCTCGTAAAGGCGCCTCTGCCCCGCGGGAGGCCCGCGGCCCCCGCGCTGCAGGTGCCCGGAGGCGAAGCTCGGCCCAGCCGGCCGCGAGGTCTCAGCCTGCGACCCGCTGCCCCCAACGGCCGCGGCCTCCCTCCCTCCCTCCCCCGCTCCCGGCCCCGCTGCTGACCTGGAAGATCCCCATTACCTGCGGCGGCGCCGGCGGCACCCCGCAGCGGCAGGGCGGGGACCGAGGCCGGGGCCGGGGCCGGGGCGGGGAGCGGCGGCTCCGCGCCGCCGATCGGGAAACGAAAGCGAAACTCCGCGTCCGGCATCATGGCGGCGGCGCCGCTGCTGGTGCGGCTCAGCCCCGCTCCCGGCCCCGACGCCAGCGACAAGCTGCGCCTCAAGCTGGAGAGCTACTTCCAGTCGGGGAGGCGGTCGGGGGGAGGCGAGTGCGAGGTGCGGGCGGGCCCCGAGCCCGGCACCTACCGCGTGCAGTTCAAGCAGGAGCAAGGTAGGGCGCGGGGCGGGCGGGCGCGGGCGGCGCGGCGAGGGGCGCGAAACGGCCGCCGCGGCCGCACGGTTTTCACGTGGCTTTGTCGATCCGTCCGGCCCCGCGCGGCTGCAGACAGGAGGAGCGTGCAGGCCCGCGGGGAGCACGTCTTGGAAGTGGGCGGCACGAGCCTGAAGGTGATCCTCGAGGCGGAGGAAGGGGAGCGCAGCCACAGGCAGCGCGCAGCGCCCGCCGCCGCGCCGCGCTTCTCGCCGCCGCCGCCGATGCCCGGGGAGCAGCAGGCGGCCGAAGGCTACGCGGGCAGCGCGGCTGACGCCGTCACCAGAAAGGTAGGTCTGCAGGAGCGGCGACAAGCTGCGGCCCGTCCCGCCCGCCCGCCCTCCTTGCGGCTGGGGCGTCTCCGTGAGCCTTTTGGGGAGAGGGCAGACAGCGCCGCTTTCTATCGCGCTCCCGTAGTTCCCGCCAAGCAAATGGCGGCGACGTTATCGTGGCCGGTAAGACGGGGCGGGCAGCAAGACGGGGCGCTGGGGCGCGGATCGTCCGTGCCGCTTAGCGGGCAGCGCGCTCTCCCGCGGGGCTGGCGCGCGCCGGCTGCCGCTCTCCAGGACGGTGCCCTGGCGGGTCGCGGTGCTCGTGGGCACCCAGACCTGCTCCCGAGGGGCAGAGGGGCCGTGTGAGGCTTGGCCCCTTTCACACGACGCAGACCTCTACTAGTATTCCAGCAGGTTGCGTACCCTCGGGCGGCCTCCGTCCTCTCAGCCAGCCGCAGCGCCCTCGGCTCGGCCTTCAGTACGTCCTCCGCTGCGCGCTACAAGAAACCGCTCTGCTGGGCTGTAGCGCAACAGACTGTTTCAGGCGCTTTGTGGTAGCCGTCGTGCAGGAAAGCTCAGCTGAGCGTTAGCATCGGCGGGGCGAGCCAGGCCGCCTCATGTGGATGCGGCTCGACCAAGGCACCGGTGTCAGGGCCAGAGGGTTAGCTCTGTTTTACGTAGCAGCACAGATGTTGCTTTTAAGATATGGCATGTACTAGCACGGTTGTTACTTGACATCTGTACACTATGCTGCACTCTCCCTGTCCTTCTCTCCATGCAAAGTAGAGGTGTGATCATGTTTGTTAATATTTTTCAGAATCCAGTTTTCTGCCTTAATCCTGCTGCCTGAGTTGCTGAAGCATGAGTTTGGGGAAGTTTTTGTAAGGAAGATAGTAGAGATAACTAGAAAGTCCAATATAAGTAAAGGACAATGTAATATATGCGCTCTTAAAAATGTTGTATCTTGAACTAAATAGCAAACCTCCTTATTCTGTGTTCATGCAATGGTTAACATTGCAACGTGGTTAACATTAACAAATTTCAGTCCTACTGCTAACTTAGAAGCAGATTAGTTTATTTACATATGTGTAATATCTGTATACATAAAATAACACTGCATGTGAATGTTTCCATCATATCAACACAAAGTCTGGTCCTACTGAGAAGTATAGAACTTTTTCTTACTCAAATACAGAAGCAAGCTGAGAGCTTTAGAAAAAAAACACATTTTGATATCTTGTTTTCTGTTCAGATTTTTCTTACAGTATCTGCAACTTTGAATACCAGTATGTTCACTGAACAGCAAAGGGAGAACATTACCATGATATGTCCAAATTTAAGAAGAGAAAGAAATCCTGGTATTGATGGTTCTGAGACACTGACAGGAGACTATACAGACATTGAAAAAGTGTACCACTACTTTAAGGATCTCATTGCAGGCAATGACCAATGCCATGATTTTTCACATTCTGAAAGTAAGAGTGAAGTGGGAGGTGAGAATGGTCTGAATACTGAAGAAATGCTTCAGGTTCCATCAGCTCTATATGAATACTTCTGTCATGCCTGCAAAGAACAAATTAAAGAGCTATGTGAACGTCTTGGAGTGAGTATAAAAAGTAAAGATGGTGACAGTGGAAACACATCAGTAAGCTTAATTTCTGATACAAGCCCCACATCAATACAGGCAGCTAAAGAGCTTTTTATCAGGACTTTTCAGAAAAGTGTAGGAAATCTGGAACAGGAAAAAATTCCCTTAACAAACAGTAACCAGTTAAATGAGACAATAATGAAATTAAATGCTCTGTTCAGTAATCTTCTTGCCAAACAGGAGGGGAACCAATTGCTACTCCGTGGTCCGAAAAATGAGATTTTGGCTGCCAAAAAATTTCTAGCGGAGGAAAGTGGGAACAGCCAAGCTGAAAAGAATATGAATATATCGTCTGAACTTTACAAATATAGAAATGGAATTGAAGTTGATGCTTCTGAGTTTAAACTGTTGGAAGCAATATTAAGTAAAGAAATTGAAGACATTAAACAAAATTTTGATACTGTGGTGGAAAAGAAAGACAGTTCACATGGCCAGAAGATGGTCATCATATTTAGGCCTAGATTCAAAATTTTTGATATGTCTTCCCACGCTACTGAAAGTTTCATCAATGCATTTCAGAATGCCTCTGCAATGCTGAGAGAAAAAGTCATCAGCTGGAAGCTCTCAGAAGATCATAAAAAAAGATTAAATATGCTTCTTGATGGAAAACAATTGGAAAATCTGCATATAAAACTTAAGAAGAAGGGAGACAAATTTGTTTTAAGTGGTTTACCAAACCATCTTCATGCTGCTGAAAAGCACATTATGAGCCTTCTTGACACTGAAGACTTTGCGCAAGCTAAAAACAGAACAGCACTGGCTTCTGATCTCAGCCATCAAGAAGCTTCAAGTGTGTCTGAGATGAAATACAGCAGTAGGCAAAAGAATAATTTTTCTTCCAAACAACAGGCCAAGCCAAAGACAGAGGATGAAGAACAGGAAAAAGATGTGTGTCCTATTTGCATGGATAGCTTTAAAAATAAAGAAGTACTGACAAAGTGCAAACATGCATTTTGCAAAAGTTGCATTCAACAGGCAATGTCTTACAAGAGAGCCTGTCCCATTTGTAATACCTGCTATGGACTCGTGCAAGGAGATCAACCGGACGGAACAATGTCAGTTAGAACGATTTTGACAGAGCTCCCTGGTTATCCCAGATGTAACACTATTGAGATTACATATGTTATGTACGGTGGTATTCAAACTGTAAGTATATTTAAAGATGCATAAAATATATTTTTCCCCTAACAAAACCAATATTGAATGTAAAGTTCAGTATTTTCCATCATTTTCATGTATGCGCTGGAGAGAAATTTCTTTGTTCTGTACAACTCTGCAAGCATTTAATCTAGTAATTTTGGGCTGGATTAGATAATACTGTAGGTAGTCAAATGGCAGCCCTCCATTTTATATTCATCAGGACTGAGCTACCTGTCTTTAATTTTTATATTGAGAATAACTGAACTGAAATTACAGAATTTTGTGTATGTGATATCATTCTAAGTAATAACAAAGCTTCTTTGAGGCATTCTCTTAGCTACTGACAACAGTTGACAAAAATGAGTATCAGGCTGATTTGTGAGCATTTCAGGTAAGAGATCAACTTACGTGTTTGGAGTTACAACTAGGCCTGAAAATGTAGTGAATGAAAAAGTCAGGAGTAGCGTGAAATGCTTTTGAGAGAGCAAAGAAGAAAAAAAGACGTATTTAGAAGTAACAATGGATGCATGATGACAAGAAAATGTGAACGAAACATACGTGAAAGAAATGCTATAATGAGAAAAAAACTCAAAATCAATCATGCTGTGTCATTCTGAATGGAATGAACACAGAGATAAAAAACACTGTGAAAGCTGGGATGTGTGATTTTCACACTTTTGAAGAATTCCTGATACACAATGCCTTTTTGCCTTCTTTTTCTACAAAACAGAGCAACCATCCAAACCCAGGGAAATTTTATCATGGAACCTCTCGAAAAGCATATTTACCTGACAATAAGGAAGGACAAGAAATTCTGCAGCTCCTTAGAAGAGCCTTTGACCAAAAATTGATTTTCACAGTGGGGCAGTCACGTACTACTGGTGCACAGGGTGTTATCACATGGAATGATATTCACCATAAAACACAAATGGATGGAGGACCTACAAGGTAAGTAGTTTTTTTCTTTAAGTAACTTTACTACTTTTCAGATGTGGTGGGATGGCTACCCCGAGTATTTTCCACATTTCAGTGCTATGGAAAATTAGGCTCGTTGGCTACCATAACAGGGTCTGACCCTAGGTTCCCGCTGAGGCAGAAGTTCGAAGTCAGATCGGAGCAAAATAAAATCTAATGACACACATGCGGTAATTACAACTCGAGCTGGGTGCCTCCGAAGAGGGACTCTGTTTGAACAAATCCCTAGGTAATTATACCCTTCCAGTCTAGTATCCAACCCATAGTTCTGAACCAATCATTAATATTAGTGTTCGGGGTCTTCCAGCTCCCGGTTGGTCCTTTCCGTAATTTCCAGGTGTGTTCTTTTCTTCTTATTGCACTTCTGCATAGGTGTCGATGGCTCTTTCACTCCCTTATCTTGTCCCTCAGAACCAGTCTTTGTGGTTACTTCTTTCTTACATAGTTGTCTGGCTCTTCTACTTCCTTATCTTGTCCTCCRGAATCAGTCTTGTGGTTCCTTTTTTTCTTCCTTCTGTGTCCTAGGTTAAAGTCCATCTCCCTGCTGGTGCTCATTAATGCTAAACTGCTTATTTCTCTCTACAGTCCCCTTCCCTCCCCCTTATCTCTCAAACTGGCTTTCGGGCCGCCTTTTACTTAGCCAGGTAAAAGTTTAACATATCTAGGTGAAAGTCCACAGCTTGTGGCCTAAGGCTTCAGCAAATTTAGCTACTAATGCTAAGCAAGTTATGCTAAGCGATTAGTTCAGTCCAGTATTCTCTAACGTCAGCTGTCAGATTTTGAATAGCAGTGCAAGTCATTAGCAAGTCTAAAGTATCTGCCCAGGTTTGTCACTAGCAAAGTGACTGTGGAATGCTCTGTGAATCCAGATTTGATCTACCTTCGCTCCCTTTGCATGGCTGTGGCGTGGTGGATCCCCCACTCACCCAGACGTTTCTGGTGAGAGCACGCAGGTTTAGCACCACCAGTGCAGGTGGTGGTAGGTAGGGCAAAGGCGGTATTACATTTAGCACTCGATACCTGCATCGCAGAGCCAGTCTGGACAGCTGAAACAAGGATGTGCTTAGTCTTCTGTCACCCCTCAAGGCACTCAGTCACCTCACCTGGAGGCATTTCCAGTCTGATTTTTAGAAAGCTACATTACCCTAGTGTCGTACTGTTTTCAAGTGAGACAGTGGGAAGGTCTGAAAATCAGATTCTTAGTGTCAGTTTGGACACCCAAATTCAGCAGCTGTTTGTTGTAAATTTTTAGCTTTACCCTTTCCGTACCTCTCTTATCACCTGTGAAATAGGGTCTGTCCTCTCTGTAGAGTAAGGAGTAAGCACGTAAAACTTGAAAGTGTTCTAAGGGATTTGTATGAGAAGGTTTTGTAGAACTGTCAAGTACTTCATTGCAGAAGTAGCCCAAATAATTATTTTCTTTTTCTCCTAGTTTTGGTTACCCTGATCCTGATTATCTGCAGCGGGTTCGTTCAGAACTGAAAGCAAGAGGAATTGAATAAAGAATACTATCTGCCTTCAAGTGTAATAACTGAACATATAGCAGTTAAATCTACTATTTAAGGATTAAGAAGGAAGTTCAGCTGCCATACTTCCTTTGTAAAACTGCCATATGTATTTGTATTTCACAGTCAGCTAAAGCTGTTTTGATTGCAAAATGTATGTCCTTTTACAAGCCTTTTACTTACTTGACTCATGCTTTCTTATACGAGTAACTTAGAGAATTTGAGTCTTCTGAGTGCAGCATCAGTATTTGTTGATGTTCTTGTATTATTTCATGATTGATCATGTATCAGCATTCATTTACTAATTGATAGAATTTATGGAAATTGAAACTTTACAAATATGGGTTGAATTCAGCAAAAACCTTGGCTGCAAATGCAGAAGATGTTATTTGGAAAACTTTAAGACATGCTTCATCTTTTTCTAGCTAAAATGCTTCAGAAGGTGCAAAACATTTCTAGAATAGAATACTCAATTGTAATTGTCACTTAAAAATTACCCAGTTTTTTAGGAAAGGTTTAACTTGCTTAATCTGAAATTAATTAGGTAATTACCTATCAAGTTAAATATTTCTGGTTGACATAAAATCAAATATCAAACTCTATCTTTTTCTCATTTTACCAGTGAATCTGAGGTTCACTATCTGTTACTGGCTTTTCTTTAATCAAACACTTACTTCAGCTTTTACAGCTGTCATCAGGGATAGGATAATATAACCATCTGCTGGAAGATGTTTCTGTAACTGGTATAGTATCAGTAGTATAATGCTAAGAACTTTTGCTTCTTTCCCTTCTCAGGGAGAAAATGCCATTAGCAGTTTGGGTTTTAAACGTGCGATTAGCATGGATAATGTTGTCTGATAGGGTATGTAGATGCTGCTGCTGGATTTTCAACTCTGCAGAAATGCTGAATGCTCAAAGCTTCATTGGAGCAAATGGAAAGCATCAGTGCTTATGACCAGCTCTGATAATGAGGCCCTGGTTCTGAACCTTTCATTATATTTAAGCTTAAATATAGCTTTTGAGTCAGTTTGCATGCAACAACACTATATTTTTCCGATTGTTTTCAGAATATTGTTTAAATTTTATAATAAAGATACTTTGCTGCTACTCTATGCTCCTTATGATTGTGATGTTGTAAAATGAGTAGCTTTGACTTAATGCAGGTGATAATTGCTAGCAAGCTACAAAATTTTCATAGGCTATTGAACAAGGGTAAAAATATCATCTGCTCAGTTACATTCTTCTTCATAAGTTCCTTAAAATTCCTCCTGTTTTAGATAGAGTTTATTATTATTTTTAAGAGCTTCCAAGCCACCTCTCCAAAGTGATTTGGACACAAAGACTCTAAAATTCCCACATTGTTAACCGTCAGCACTACTCCACCATCTTGACTTTCAGATTTCTTTGTAGTGGGTACTCTTAGGTTTCCATTTGAATTGGGGTGACTTTCTCTCTGTGATTTTGTTTTACTTAGTTTTACATTTTCACATTATTTCAAGTTTCTTCCATTTTCTGTGCAGTAAGATACAAATACACCAGTTGTTTCTAAGTGCCCATGCTTACTGAGTTGTTTCTGCATACTGAAGCCGGCTGTGAAGCTTAAGTTCTCACCAACTTCTTCTTTGAGTCTGTCTTTTCACTTTCCATCCCAACCAGCCAGTTAACCCTCATCAGACCTCTGACTGAAAATTCACCTGCTTTGCTTTTATCTGAGGTAAGGTTTTATAGGCTGAGAGCCAATGTAGGAGTGATAGAGTCCTAACTGCTGTCACTTCAAGTTCCCAAACCTTTATTCTATAACCATAGCTGCACAGACCTTTATCTTCTAATCGTAGCTGCACAGTTCAGGAATAAATCTGTTTTGCACTCACAATCAGTTATTTTGCCTGGGGACAGTGAAGGAAGAGAGCATGTACCCAGACTAACCGCTGAGAGAACAGTGCGTTAGGAAACAGATTTATCGCACACCAAGAAACAAAGGAATTCCCGTGGATCCACTCAGCTGTGTGTGTGACAACACAGCAAATCCACCCGCATTCTTTTTACTTAATGACATCTGGTTATTAACCAATGTTTCCTGAATGAACTTGCAGTGAAGATTAGGGGAAAATATTTTCATTTCTTATCTAAGTGTCAAGTTTCTCATATGAGGGCATAGTAATAAAATGTGCAGCAAAAATAGCCAGGTAGAAACCAAAATCATAGTAATACAACCACCATAACAGTTTCTTTTACAGGAAGTTCAGAACTTTCAGTAGGAAGTTTCTCAGCTAGCTTAAATATTGGTCAGGAGGAAAATACTCTTCCCTTGCCGGCTTGCCTATTTTTAGTAGTACTTCTTACACAAAATTATGAAAAACAATTGTATTTTGCAGCATGATTTGAAAATGCAGTGCAGAAAGACCAAAATCTCGCTATTACCCAAACCCCTGTTACAAACCCAGGCATTGAAAACGCTGGGTTTCAAACCAGCTCTGCGTGGCTCGGGGAGAGCCCGGCGCCGCGGCTGCGAGCGCTTCAGTGCGGCGGGCTCCGCGGTAACCGGCCTCCCGTGCGCCCGGTGCGGGCGGCGGCAGCCCGCCTCCTGCCTTCGGCACCAGGCGGGGCGGAGCCCGGCGCTGCCGCTTCCCTCTCGCCGGGGAACGAAAGCGAAAGCGGCGGAGGGGGCCGGGGCCGGAGGGCGGCGGTGCCCCGGCGGTCCCGCGGCGCGGCCATGGCCGGGCAGCAGCCGGGCGCCTTCGCGCTGCTGGTGCGCGGCGACTGGGGCGCCGCCGAGCCGCCGGGCGCCCTGCGCAAGAAGCTGCTCTGCTACTTCCAGAGCCAGAAGCGCTCGGGCGGCGGCGAGTG
>NW_020450685.1:0-963 GCF_003343035.1 Apteryx rowi | reverse complement strand
GGCCCGGGGGGCAGGTAGGGCTCGCGTGACCCGCGCCGCGACCGGTACCCGCGACCGTTACCCGCGCGGCGGGGGGGGGCGGCGGGGGGAGGGGGGGCTCTTCCGCCCTGCCGGGGCTCCGCCGCCGAGGAGATCCCCGGGCTTGTGCGGGCTGGCTTTGGGCTGTTCTTGCTTTCCTCCTCTTGAGCACTTCTCTTCATTTTTAAACCACGAAACTTAAGCTCTAAGAAATGCGTAGAAATGGAGCGAGCTAGCTTTCCCTGCGGTCTCTGTGACAGTTCTAGCTGGGATGGGTTGGGATGGGATGGGATGGGATGGGGGCCTCCCTGTGGGCCAGGCTTCATAACCGTGCGCAGCGCGCTTATCTCTGCGTGTGCGGGCTGTGCTGGCGCTAATAAGGGCAGTGCAGACCAGCCTGACAGCTGTTACCGTGTGTCCTGCCTTCTCTGGTTTAGGGTGTTCCTCAATCTTTTACAAATAGCAGGTAGAAATCTCGCTCTGAGCTGGGATTACGTTGTGATAGGCACTTTTGCAGGACTGCCTGTTTTTTAAGGCTGCTTCCCTCCAGATAAGGGATCTCCTAGAGATCTCTTGTGCAACAGCACTGGTTTTTGTATGAGGAAAGTGCTCTGACGCATCAGAAGATCTGCTAGCTCTGGTTCACACAGCATGAGTGGGTATGGGCAAGTTTGCTTTTTAACAATGTGCCTGATGCTTCTTGAGCTTAAAGGATGTTTCTGGAACAACATTCAACGTGTGGCTTGAAATAAGGATGTATGAATGTCTGTGGTTCTGGCAGTATCAACTAAATTCAGGCTATGTTAGTGCTGGATCTAAAAACTGTGACCTTTTGCTTCTTGAAGCACCCAGTAATTGAGATAGTGTTACAGGTAAACGCGACAAATTGACAACCACTCGGGCCGGGTTGCATAAATTCCAATTTAATAAAATAATTGAGCAAGT
>NW_020450684.1:768229-809637 GCF_003343035.1 Apteryx rowi | reverse complement strand
CTTTTCCCACGAGCTTTTCCCAGGAGAAGTCAAGGCCTCCTGCAGTTGTCCTTGCCTAGCTTCCCCTTTCCTGTTCACAGCGATCACCTTCTAGGTCCTCGGGGGTCCTCAGAAAGCCCACAACTTCCACAAGATCCTCAAGTTCTAGTCAGAGCCCAACCACTGCTGCGCAAACTGCTGCGTCTGTTCGCTGCCTCTGTTAGCTCTGTTAGCTGCGCTCTCTGTTAATCTATAATATTAATGTATCAACTTTACTGAAAGTAAATCTTTTCCTTAAAAGCTGAAGTTTTTTTAAATTATTTTGAGGAAAACTTCTGTCTTAAGGATGCTAAAAGTAGAGATCAAATGTCCTTAATAAAGCATTTTAAAGCATCTTCTCAGACAAGTTTTTTCTGCAGCTTTGCTTACACTGAAATGTCTTGGCTGCTTTTCTTTCATTACTGCTACGTTCTAAAAGCTGTATGGTTGTCTCAGCTCCTTTCCCTCTGACAGGATGGTTAAGGGGCTACTGGAATATTACCTGCAGTGAAGGGACTCTTTCGCCAAATTTTTAAAGCATGCTGTTTTAGTGATGGAAACCTGTTGGGAATAACCTTTGAAAAATCAGTGGAGGAATGCACAAAAGAAGAAAAGCTCCAGAGAAAAGCCAGAAAGGCACTAAGAGGCTTTACTAGACTGAGAAGTTTGTTACATTACAATAATGTAAGAAGTGAGAAGAAAACTAGCACGTGGATACAACAGGTTTAGCTCTTTGCCAAGACCACTGAGTACACCTATGTCATTGGACACCCGAATGACAAGTGCAGCAAGTATATGTCATCATTAACCTCCYCCAAATAAGCCCCCCAGATCATCTGAACTAGCAGCAGGATAGCAAATGGTTTCTTCRAATAGTCTCTGGGGACTACAAAATAATTCAAAACTCCTTGTTTAAGTTCCTCAGAGGTTCCCTAGTTAGGAGAAAAAACCTTTTGTGACTGCAATGGGGCCGTGCTGGTAGCTGCTGCTGTCGATTGKAGTCCTTGCTCTGCCAGTGGCGTAGTCGCAGGGCTCTCCCGTGCAATTCCTTGCACTTCTCCTCCCATCAAAGAGAAGAGCAGGTTGAYCCGCCACTGGTCCGTGCGACTTTCCTGTGCTCCCCACAGTGTGCAAGCACAATTGGATTTTTTTAAGTAATCGGGAGCATTTATACAGCAAAAGGCCTATGATGATGAGGGTTACTGAGTGTTCAGTTGCAACAGGAGCTGGGAGGTGTTCACTCCSTCGTGAGGGCAGAGCAGTTGCCTTGCTGGCATTAAGTTGCAGGAGGATCTGCCACTGTGCGCTCTCCTCTTTCGCTTACAAAACTATAGAGCTGCTGTCATGAAGTACATTTGGGTCCTTTCCCAAGTGAGGAGACTCTTTAAGGCTCTCTGGAAGTGTGTTATTTGCCTATGGAGGGCTGGTATTAGGAGCAATCACCGTTTCCCTGCTGTGTTGTTTCTGCTTTCCATTAAGTTCTTTGCTACTTTCCAGCCTCAAGTGCTAATATCTTAATGTAAAAAGAAACACAAATCCACCCCATCTCCCCCAAACGTGCCCTAACACATTCACTAAAAACATTGTGAATGGTTTTATTTCTACAYATGAGGAAACAAAAATTTGTCATAAGCTGGGAAGTGTGTCACACAGCTGCATGGTGAGCAAAAGCAGCTTTACTGTGAAGAAGGCAACAGCTTATTAGTGCAGGTAGCATGTCTAATAGTGCTAATGACGGTGCCTGTATCCTGCTGGATTATGCTGTATTGATACCGGCACGCCAACAGTCCTGGAATCCAGACTGGTGAGTGTTGTTAAAGTGGTGTATCCGGCCTGGAAGCAAATGGAATGGGACTTTATCTCCATGGTTCCAGCTCTCTCACACTGGCCATATAAGCTCTTAATTCCATTCTTTTTCAGTGTAATCCAAAGGCTGCATTGGCACTCRTGAGATTGACATTTCCCTTTTGAAATTTAAGATATGGAGACAAAATTCGGTCACTTGGAAAAAAAAAGTACGATTTTGGTCTCTTTTTTCAATCTTTGAATAGCAAAGAAATGACTGTTCAGGTATGTCATTTCTACCTGACTCAGTCCTCTGCCTGCCCTCAGCTAGCTGCCACTTTATCATTTCATTATAGTGTTGCTGTAGCAGTGCTATATTTAAGACTGAGATGGCATTTTCATCCAGAAACCTTATACGCTCAGTCACTTACAACTTTCTCAGAACAATACCTTTCAAGCTGAAATTTCCATATGTGCTTTCTGCCAAGAAGTAGAGGTCTGTGTAGGTTCAAAACTTTTATTATTTTTTTTAATAGCAATGGTAATTCTTTTCAGTATTTTTTTTCTGAAAGGGATTGGCTAACTCAGAAAATACCAGAATTGCAATCCTGAAGGAAGATAAATGCCTTTCCCTTCTGTTAATATGTTAGAAAAATGTTTTTCTCAGAGACAGATCAATCTTTGGTGCCATGCGGTTGTGCACACGTATAGGAATTAGAAAGGAGTTCCTCTGCCCTGTCTCTACTGCAGTTTTTTGTATCGTGATTTTGCATACTGCGGAAGGATACTTCAACCACAGTGCTGCTGAGCTAAGACAGGCTAGGAGTAAAAAGTACRTATGAAACCCTCTCCCCATATGTGCTTGCTTTCTTCATCTTTGGGAAGTGAGTTGCCTACAYGCTTTTCTTAAATTGGGGGCTCTATGTTAAAGATATGGTCTAATTCTGTATATGTTATTTTCTGTAGCTTTTGAGACCTTCATTCAACAGAGCAGTTAAGTATGTGCTTGACGTTAAGGACTGTACTTAATGCTTTGCTGAATTAAGTCTGAGCGCCTACTAAAGCCTGGTGAATTTGCCACTTTACAGGTAGGTTTTTCATTGAATAAATAGAAAAAGGTGGGCAGGGGGTGAAGAAGAGAGGAAAAATGGTTTGACCTGACAGAATCCCAGAGCAGAGAATTTCGTGCAGCTGGATTGCGTGCGTACAGGTGCRCCTTGTCTTGTGGCTGTTTTCTGGAGGCCGGGCTCTACCGCTCGCTGCTTGTCCACAGGGCTGCAGCTGTTCCCGAGAGGTGCAGCCCGTCGYGAGGGAAAGGCAACAGCAGAGGAATGTTCGACGGAATGAGACTGGTTTTAGTGTCTCTGGTATCAGCTTAAAAAAAAAAGAAAAGCAATATCTGGTCTAGACAGTACTTGGATAAGAAATCTGTAAGGTTTAAAAAGGAATCTGTTCATAAATGTAGCTTTTGTTCCTACTRTCTTGTTTACAGGTCTCAGGTAGGTCTGTTGCCAGAAAAAAGCACATTTACGTTAGTTCAATAGGTTCCTTCACTGCTTTTGGATTCGTGGGTCCCTGGTTCAATTTGTCGCTGGAATAGATTCTTTACAAACAAGAATAATCYTTCATTTGATTTTWTTTTTCTTGGTTACTTTTCAGAATGTTTCTCTGTCTTCATCACACTTTGCCATTTTTATCTTTTCTGGTCTGAACACACTTACTTATTATCAGTTTTCATTATAGTTATGCTTGAATTGGCATTTTCATTCTAAATCTTTATTTCTGGTGGATTCAACTAATTATGTCCTGGATTTTCATGCAAAACGGTGAATTTGTGTTTTCCATTTTTATTTATTTTTAAAGAGTTGAAAGAGTGTTTGTTCTTCAGCGAGAGCAAAAAAACCCACCTGATTGGTGTCATGAGGGAGCTTCATTACCTTATGAAGGGCATTTTGTGCTGTGGCTCCCAAGAACCAGCGGCTGATCCTAATGCCCAGTCAGTCCTGTGTTTGTGTATTCAGAAAGTTTGGTGTGTCAGACTTAAACAAGCAAACACAGCAGCGACTTTTTAATCACAGTGACTGTTTGCTGCTTCTTGCACAGAACTTTACACAATGTGGCTTTGAGCAATATTTGAACTTGTAAGTGCCGAGAAAACGTCAGATAGATGTTTTATTCTTTAATGACAATGATTAAAACAAAACATCCGTCTGCCCAATGTCACAAGTACGGCTTTCTCCTACCTCTTTTTTAGAAGTAAGCTACAAGCTTTGAAAATTCAGAACATGGAAAACTTATGAAAACCCATAGAAAAAGTCTTGTGCTTTACTTAAAATCCTGGGATTTGCAGTATTATTTTGACAATGAAAGTAGGACAAAGACAGGGCAGTTAGAAAGTGGGGTAGTGATTAATGTATGTGAGAAAGGGAAGTGGTGTTTAAATAACTTTTAATTACTGCTTGAGAAGGATTTTATGAAAGTTTTTTTTKGGGGGGGTTCTATAAATTTTAGGAAATTAYAGTTTTAGAATATATTTTTTCCATCTGAACATGAGGAAAAACTTTTTCACTGTGAGGGTGACAGAGCACTGGAACAGGTTGCCCCGAGAGGTGGTGGAGTCTCCTTCTCTGGAGATATTCAAAACGCGCCTGGATGCAATCCTGTGCAATGTGCTCTAGGTGACCCTGCTTGAGCAGGGGGGTTGGACTAGATGATCTCCAGAGGTCCCTTCCAACCTCAGCGATTCTGTGATTCTGTGATTTTGAGAAGATTTGGTCATGTAAGAATTTTTGGGGCACTGCCAAGCTTATTGTATGGTGTTTATACATGTAGTCTTGTTCTYGCTATTGGGACGTTTACGGTACATAGATCCCAGAGATACCCAACTAGGACTATTTTAKGTAAAATATATCTGAAAGACGGTTGTTGTCCCAACGAGTCTGTAGTGAGCATAGCAAGAGCAGGTAGGGTAAGTGAGAAAAGAAACATTACCCTTCTGTGTAAATAGGGAGCTGAGGCACCACAAAATTGCCCTTCTGGACAGCGTATTAGAGAAGCCAAACATAGCTTCAGACCCAGATCTTTAAAGCCCTGTTCCAGTTTCTTAACAACTAGACTATCCATCATACAATCAGATGCAAGATTGGACTGATCTTTTATAGTAAGAATTTTAATAAATCTACAGTAACCTTGGACATATTTTTATGCATGTGGAGGAATTTGGAAGATTTTAATCTAAATATTCTTCTGTAAAACTGGACATCTGACATAATGCCTAAGATTTAATGTAAGATAAACATGAATGTGGCTACTTACTTTCATTGTCTAAATTGAGGGGAAAATGATAAATAATCAATTTGCAGCAAGTAAATGATAAAAAGTAATTTAATCTTAATAGTTTTTCCATTTTGATAATGTAATGTGCTGTTGTAGCAGAAGGCAATTTTAAAAATACAGTTTTTGTCATGACAGTTTTATAGTTAAATTGTTTTGTGGTTTGGAAATGTATAATAAAATATAGCATTACAAATAAAACCCTAATGTCGTAAGTGAGCTTCAGCCCGTCAGGCACCGTAGCAGAGAAGAGTTGAGTATCTCGCCCTCATCTGTAGCGCGCGCTTAGAGCAGGTACCTAACCAGCAGGAGAGGCTCGCAGCCTGCGAGCAGCTTAGCTACCCATCAAAGGAGCAATCTTGAGAGTATACAGTTATTGAAAGTTTATGCCGTGATTAAAAGAAAATTATTAATTTGGGGCCAAATGGCCATAAATAAAAAGAAAGGAAGGAAAATACCTGGTTAAAGCATCTGTTTTGAGGGGAGATTCAACCGGCACAAAGTGGTGATACTGTTCTCTGCTTTGTTTTTTCTTAATTATGCAATTCCCAGAAGGGRAAATGCCCATCACTGCTGAAAAGTTACCATGCGCAATCCTGCAAGGAGGATGCGATTGCCAGTTCTGGTGCCGAGATAAGTGTTTCCGGTGCGGCCACCAGTTCTTTACCTTGTGACAGAAATCTGAAGAAGACTCGGAAAAGCAGGGAAAAAAATCTGTGCCTCCCTCCCCCAGGTTCTCATCCCTACTCAAATTTTCCCTTGTGCCAGGACAAAAAAATCATGGTTTTGACAACAAAATATGCATGTTTTCAAAAAAAAAAAAAAATCTGGTAATGCTGAATTTTCACTTAGGAGTGTGAGGARGAGAGGACTAAGGATTGTAACTGCTCAGCTCCCCTTGCTGCAATTTGGGAGTGGGGTTTCTGATAGAAGGACTGTCGCCGTTGCCAACTACTGAACTGACCTATGGTACAATTAACTGAGGGACTTGAGAAAGACCAAATTACAGGGCAAGTCATGACCTGAAAGCGTGCTTTGACATTTTGGAGGCTATTCATCATGGYTGGCATCGAGCATTGTCACCTCCAGCTTTGTGAGATGCTTGTGATTGCGTGAGGTTTAAAACAGCAGGGAAACAGCTGTTTCTTGCCTTTCRCCGTGCAAAAAAGGTGAGTGTGAGGACTAGAGGGACGTGCTGGAATACAAGTAGCAAAGGGTGGCTCGGTGCTGCAGCGCCAGCTGTGGATTGTGTAACCTGACTACGCACTATTCTGCGAATGTGATGTATTGCAGTCCCTGTGGGTATTGCTGGGAGCTCACTACAGGCCTGGCTTTATCCCTTGATCAGCAGTTAGGAAAGCTCACCTCTGGCCACATCTTAATGCTATTTCTGTGCCACCGTTGCAGCACGAAGTTACTTAAGGTTGATTACTGTGAGTGCTGAGTGAAGCTATAGGTACTCCCCTAAATCCAGCTCATGTGGTAGGATATATATTGCAAAATGAAGACATCAAACAGTTAGGTTTCCTGAGAGCTATTTGCCGGAGTAAAGGGATTAAAAAAAAAAAATTGGCAAGTTTCAATATTTTGTAGCAATTTTTCTTGCCCTGTGGTTTAGTATACATTTTATACCCTGGGAAGGCCTGGCTAAGGCCCTCTGCAGGGTGCCGTGAGCAGAGATTTCCCTAGACCTGTTTGTGTCTTGAGTTTTCTGTGCTTATCGTAGAAGAGCATTAAAGAGAGGCTGTAGGAAGCAAAGTCAGCTAAATCAAGGATTTTGATGTACATGCARCACTTTGCGATTTAATGATGCGTGGGTCATGCAAAAATTGGAAGCCCAAATTTCATTTACCCTTGAACTGTAGAAGGTGTCTGTGTGAAATGGCAGGTTTACATAAACTGCTTGGAAAACAGATCATGAAGAATTCTCTCTTACCTGTCCCTGCTGCTTCAATTACACAGCGATTCAGTAACTGCAAGGCATGGCTGTTAACAAGAGAAAATACYGTGAGTTACAGCAGCAAAGGAGAAAACCTCAGTGTTGGCCGGTTTGTTCCACTGGCAGCTTTTAGAGTTGTTTTTAGGTTGTAGCATTCCCTTGCGCCCCCTTCCTGATGGTGTAGCCTCATGGATCAGCACCATTTGCACGCGTTTGTCAGATGTCAATTTGATTTCATTCTTGTAGTAYATATTAGTGCCTTTTTGGTGAAAAGTCTAGTGAGAAAACCTCAAATAGAATCTCATACAGTGTTAGACCCGTTTATGAAAAAGAGAGAGCTAGAAGGCAAGAAATCCTTTAGGAAAGGAAGAATGTGAAGGTAAGAGCTGGCAGAGGCCTGAGCTCCTGCGGGTCTCGGCTCCGTTCCTGCCTCGGGCATGAACTCCCCTGTGTAACTGGGTTTGGCCAAGTCAGCATATACCTCTGTGTCTTCATTTCTGGACTTCTGTGATGGTGAAAATCACAAATCCCTTTTGACAGGAAAAATGTGAGGATTTATTGATTAGAGTACTGTAAAGAACAGAAGTACTATGCTCCTGAGTGTAATGAAAACTTAGATGGAAATAAATTAGATATGCTCCTACCCCCCCGTGAATCTCTGCTGCCAGCTTTACTGTGTGGACTTGGGCAAGTCATCTAATCTTTCTGACTCTCAGTCTTCTCCTCCAAAATGAAGATGATAATCCATACAGCTATTGCAAAATCAGTTAAAATTTGTTGATGAATTTAAATAAGCAGTTATGCACTCATTTGCATTATGATATTTTTTCCTCTGTGAGACTGYCACACATTTTTCTTCACTGTAGATGTGTTTTCACTTATTTGATGAACTTCCATAGCATTTAGTAAAGGAATATATTTAGTAGACATGCTCCTTCAATTTTTGAAAAAGCACAGGACAGGGTGGCTACTGCAAATAAATGTATATTTCATTTAATAATATATACATATATATAATATATATAATGTAAATTATGTTGCCCATTCTGTAAGCTTCTTATACAAAAAGTCCCCATTCAGGAAGGCACATAAGGAAGTTTGTTTCTATTCAGCACAGAAGTTAGAAACAAGCTTAAGATGAACGTATAATTAAACATCTGCAATTTCAGTAGCTTTGAAAATGTTTTCCTGGCACATGCAGTTTCCCAGCTTGAGTTCTAAAAAGCAGAACAGAGCAAAATGGTTAGCAAAATATAAACACAGGGTCATATTAGGGCACAGGGGCTTTGGTTTGCTGGTGGCGGCAGGTTTGCCATTGAGTTCTGCAGGAGCAGTGGCAAGCTCTGCCCTGGAGGGTGTTTCAGGCTGGGCCGGCCGCGTTGCTCTCTGGTGAGCTGAGGTGGGATGTAACGTGCTCCTTAAACGCTTCCTCCCGTCAGGCTGTGACTCACTGCGGCAGGGTAGAACTGGAAGTTCTGCTGGGCCGTCGTCTTCCTTTCATAGATGGTTCTTCATGTTACRTTCTCCACTGCCGTCATCTGTCCTGTTTCAAAAGCAAGTGAAAAGGATGGCACCACTCCTGTGCGGAAGTTGCATTTCAGTCTGGTAGATCTTGCTGTTAGGAAATAGTTCCTGATACTTAACCTATGTTTTTTCTTGCTGAATTCTATCGCATTCAACTGAGTTATTACTCCAGACAATTCTAAATTATTTCTCTCAGCCCCCACTTTGTGCTGTTACATTTGAATTTGATTTACAGATTATTTTGAATACAAATAACTGTAAAATGATAAAGTTATTAAACAAGTAGGCATCCAGTAGGAGGAAATAATGAAAGCAAAAACACTTCTGAAACCTTCTGTATTATTAGGCACAATGACACAGGGAGAATGTAATAGGAAACCAAGCTGGAGCTTTCTAATACGCCTCAGCAGTTTAAAATAAAGATCCTTAAAGCAGAAGGGGGTTAATGTAACTCAAAATCATTGGTCTCCATCCTGCTCCTTTCTCTTTGTACAGCACCTGTCATACATCTTTGTTCTGTGTGAAACTTTGCACTTGTCACACTGGGTGACAAGGTAAGCTATTGGGAGAGGAAGAATTTACCATTGAGTTTAAAACATTTTCTTGTCCACATACATAATGTTTTACACATTTCTGATCCATCCTTGCTTCTCTATAACATAAATAATAAGAAGACAGCTGCAAGTGGTGTTCTCTGGGTACGTTTTTCTCTGTACAACCCAACTTATTGGGCAGTGAGTCAGTAGAGGCTTTTACCTTGTCTGCTCGCGTCGTCTCGCTCCTGTTCTTCTAGGAGAACTGCAAATGGAAACCTCCCATAGTATGGAGACTTCTCCTTGTTGCTTGCTTGGTAAAGAATATATTTTAAGCCTCTTTTCACTACGCGTTGTGTGTTTATAACAAGCTCAGATGGCAAGGCCCCATGAACTCAAATTGCAGTACGGTTCGTTCGTTCTTCTGTGARCATTTTACTGTTTCCCACTAGTAAAAACTAGAAAGCAGATCAAGCATAAATATAATCATGAGAAATAACATGTACTGTGGAGACTTTATTCTGTGGCTCTGGCTTCCTTCTGTTTCTACCTTGTGGTTGAAGGTAGTGGCATTATTGCTGTAAGCAGTGTGTGGCCGTTTGAAGTAGAAGGCCACAGAATCAGGTTGTTTCCCATTTTGAGTGAAATGGAGTTAAGCGTCCATCCCTAGTCGACGGAGGGAGGGAGCCTACGTGACTTCTGGCTGTGGCAGAATACCTGCCCTCTATTACACTGCRAAATAATGCGAGTGGCTTTTAGCTTCCCCTCTGAAGGGCAGGGAATTAATGCCTCCAGCTGAGTCATGATGCTGCCTTTCCAAAAGGGGCAGGTACCTGTGTAAAACTGCTTGAAACACAGTGCATATCTGTGCATAGAATTGTGAGAAGTATAGCTGTTATTTCCATGCCTAAACATAAAGACCAGGACTGGGAGAAGTGCAGAAAGCTGCAGGGTTTGCATCTTTTACAACATGGYTCACCCAGATGGACCTTTTGTGGAGACAAGAGGTTGTGATGTTCCCTCTGCTCTTGGYATGTGGTTTTGACCCATTGTTTCAGATTTTTATCCGTAATGACATTCTGGCCTAGCTATATGTTTTCAGCATCAGCTGGAAAAGCACATATGTTGAGTGAGAGGTGAGGTCCTCTGGAAAGTGTTAATTGATCAGGATTTTATTCAAACTTWACAAGACTAGTTACAGCAAGAAAATTAATCCCATTGTTGCAGGTGAATCCTCTCGTACCTCTGTTTCTAGTTGGCTATTGTAGTAGTTTGTTGATATCATGGTGATGCCTAAAAGTCTATAGGGAGAAAATAGGGCTGTGTTGTGTTAGGTGCTGTACATATATTTTATATTCCTAGCCCTAGTTGCTTGAAGCCTAAACTTCTTTGTGAACCAGTTTAAGTTCTGCAACATTTTACCTGCATCTAGTGTCTGCAAAGATAAGAAGCACATACTCTAGAGACTGTAAGAGASAGCCGGAAGGTAGGTTAAAGCTGTGCTGGACTGATGAGAGCTTAGTATGCATGAACAGAGAGCTTTGGGATACGCAYGTTTGGTAGATACCTAGATATGCCTGCTATGATGGTGTTTAGCTGCTTTAAACTGTTGGTATTTATTTTGCGAAAGCWCATGAGTTGGGTGTTAATTCTGTTTGTTTTGCAGCATGATTGAAATGAGACTAGTTGAACTGGGGGTATGAAAGATGTCGCAATGTATCAGTTGCTATGAAAGCCACAGAAGAGAGGAATAGCATAGAGATACTGGCTCAACCGCTGACCTGTAATGTTTGCATGGCTAACTTGTCAAAACTGGTTTCTGCTACCCTAAGCCCTGAAGCACCAACCTGGCTCATGAGACCTGGGCTTCTGCCTTCCTGCTTCATACTTCATTGCCGAATAGCCCAAGGACAAGCAAAAAATAATTTGGAATAGCAAGTAATAATTGCTGATCAGGAGACAGTAATCCAGGATTTCAAATGTTCCTTTGGGAGAGAGATTGTTCTGTCCTTCAGGAGATGTAAGAACTGCACAGGTAGCTTGGTAAGACAGTTCATTTCTTCCTACTCTTATCACACACGTTTATTTATGCTCCTGTTTTATGAAGTATTCTTCCAACTAATACGGGAAAATTTAAGTCAATATACAGGCCTGGACCTGGGAAGATCTGGGTTCAAGTCCAGTGCAACACAGATGTGATGGAATCAAGAATGGTTTTTTTGAACGTTGCTTGTACAGAAGCAGTGCTCACTCTTTTGGAAAAAAAACAAGAGGAGGCTTGGTAAAAAGAAGGAGCTGTTCTTCCAGGAGAAGAGCTTTGCCTTCTCAAGAGGGGTTTTTGCATGTGTGGAAAAGGCTTTGTAGAAGAAATCATATGGACTAAGCTACTTCWTTTTTTTTTTCTAAGTTGTCAAGAGAAACCATAAGTGTGTACACTCCATTCAGCCCTGGTGGTGCTTTGGAGCAGTTCTCGGTCTGCCTGCGGCTGCTTCCCTGGGATGTGGGGAGAGGCTCTCTGGATTTGCTAAGTGAAAACAGGTGATGAGGTGCAAAGAGATGGGCTGAAGCTTTCTCACCATCCTGATGTGCACACCTCACGTGCTTATGTTAGCTTAGCGTCACATCGCTGTGTTCTCCAGAATGTTTAAGCGTGTTACCTGAGACYTCCACCTGTGCAGGGACTGGATTATAGATCGTTCCTCAAAGGACATGTGATAGAGGACCAGACACACACAGGCTTTGTGAAGGGTTCGGAAACCAGTCACACTTTAATCAGAACAAATTAGATAGCTGTGGATAGATAAAACAAAAAATACTTCCCCTCCCCCCTTCTGAACCTCATTAGAAGGCCATGCCCCTGTGTTTCTCCTGGGCCTACCTGCGCTTCCTTTTTCTAGGTGTGTCCCTGAAAGAGAGTGCTTAGAGCCAGTTTKCTTTTTCTGAGGAAATTCCGTTCATGTAAACTGCAGCCATGGCAAGGGAAGCTGGGGGGAGTACTGTATTGCTCTAAAATGCAGTTACTGCCTCCTCTTCCCCAAACAGAACCCATCATGGCTCTCACTAATAAGGGTTTCCTGTCCATAGTACACGTGTAAATGCCACTCCTTCGTCTCTCCAGCATGAGAAATACGAGACAGAATAGAGGCWGTCCATTAAATCAAATCAGGAGTCTTATCTTTTACTGATTGCCCCAAATTGCTGCAGTTTAACTTTGTGTTGTTGTGTTCTCCTGACTTCAGACGTGCTGAGGGAAAAGTCCGTTGCTCGCTCCAGTCGCTGCCCTGAGTGGCTGTGGACTTGCGTGTGCTCGTGGGTAAGCACGTGCCCGGAAGTTTGGCTGAATCAAGGTGGGAACGCTTGCCTTTGCTGGGGCCAGGATCTCAGCTCTTAAAGTGCCTGTCACTCATGAACTTTAAAATCTGCCTTTGAGTTGCTTAGCATTGTTTCTAAAGATGAGTCCCCACAGCTATTTTTTCCCATGTCCATGTCTGTATACTGAAACAATTTATTTGGACTCCTTTGCTACCGCAGTTCGGTTTCAGTGACTTGCATAAAAGCCACCCAGGTCAGAAAAGCTTTTCTCCTTGAACCAGACTTTTTGCAATGAATGATAGATTGAAAACTTTTGCTAGATTGTTTCATCCCCTTCCCACCTTTGCACTGCCGGCTTAGTTTATTATGTGCATGTAGCTTGTGTCAAGAAAAGGCTGGTGATGCGTCACAGCCAAATGACATCGCAGGCCCAACTCCACTCTCAGGTATCGGTGATGTAGGGAGGCTGCCGTAGTGAGCGGAATTGCCAAAAAAGCCCTGGAGAGCACAAATTCTCTCATCTCTTACTTCAGTGACGCTAAGGTGYTGGGCTCTGAGATCCCTACCTCTGACTGATGTAACATTCATGCTGCCGAGGGCTGGAGGGGGAAAACTGCGTCTCGGTCAGATCATGTTAGAAGAGCTGTGCAGAAGGAGCGGGCAGAAGATTTCCCTCCCGCATACTTCAAAGATTTTCTCCTCTGATTTGTGAATATCTTTTTGAAGGGAAAAGAGAACAACACTACTACCACAAACAAATTCCTGCAGTGTTAATAAAGGTCTTTAAGCCTCCAGTGTATTAATTACTGTAAAGAAAAAGCAAAACATGCATTAATTTTATTTTTAATTACATTTAGGAAAGCATACAAAAATTGTATTTTGAAGAGTTCCTTTGAATCCTACAGGCTGTCCTATGTTTGTTATTTTATCTTATATTTAAAAAATAATTTTGGCTTAAATCCAGCAAAGTCTGGATCTATCTTGTGATATGTCAGTGAAGAGAAATGGAGCAATTTTTATATATATACATATATATGCGTGTGTGTGCATGCAGTTTGTGCATGTGTAAGAAAGAAAGAACTGAGATCTGGAACTGAAGCTGTAAGTTTTTTTTCAGTGCAAACTATTTTTCATAATTTAGCACCTAGCAGATCAGYGTTCTTTTAAATGCCTAGAGATCTTATGCGCTGTCTGTACGGAGAAGGAAAACGTGGTCTGTGCCGCAGCAGCTTACAGCAACAAGATCWCCATGCTTTGTGCGGGTTTGTAGTTTCCCTTGTCAGAGCAGGGGGAATTGGGAAAATGATTGCTACTCTCTTAATCACAGTTGATGAACTGGCCTGTTCCCAAAGTAGTTCAACCACACTGTCCTTTACTCGGAGAAGCCTTAATGTTGCAGTCTAGTCTCAAGGTTAGTGGGACCTACAGGGATCCGCTGTCCCCAGCGTCACCCCTCTGGGGATCATCCTCGGGAATGTTGCTTCTGACGAGGGCTGCGGGGAGGGCTGCAGTTCCCTTCAGATATCTCAGATGTTTCCTCTCRGTCCTCGTGCCACTGCTGCTCCGCGCTCTTTGTGGACAGAAACTGCTGATCAGGTTTGATATGACTTGCATGGTGCTCTTGCAGGGAGTTGATACTCAGTTGATTTGCTTTGATTTGACTTGTATTGTACTCTTGTGTTGTGCAGGGCACAAGAATCGGGGAACTTGTTAGCYGTGCGAGTTGAAGCAAAATTCGAAAGCAGATGGGAATGCATCCTGTGGCATCTCATACTTATTGCAGCAATGGATGAACGCCTAATGTTGGCAGTGTAGGATTCCCTGTGCTCCTTGAGCATATGGCAGAGAAGTGTGGTTTGTTTTTGATAACAAAATATAAGTTGGATCGAATAAACGTTAKCATTTGCAGGTTTCGGGAATTTTCTACAGCAAATAGAAGGTAATACTGTATATACTAAAGAAATGCATCTTTTTATCTTCATTTAAATGGTTTCTTGGCCTGTGAGCTAGCATAGTCATGCCTATGAACTTCTGTCTTTCTTTTTTGTCATCATGCATGAAATGGGTCTAAGACTGCAGAATATTTGGTTAATGTTCCCGTTGTATTTGTTCAGAATTATTTACTGAGTGGTGTGTTTCCATTGGGATGGGAAATAGCAGGATGATCAGCTCTTCTGAATCCCTTTTTACAAACCATGCGCAGGTAATTAAATGTGCTAGACAGCAGCCTGAGCAGGAGCACTGTGTATGCACGACTAATTACTTCGTGTCTCTGTAGTGATGACAGGAAGTTACAAACCAGTAAATTCAGTAGTCCACGTTAGATGTTTTAACACGATCAAAATCTGCATGTTGCCACATTTGGATCACTTGGAACCCCAGTACAGAGGTGGTTTAATGGATGCATCCAAGATATGAAGATACCTTGGCTGATGAAACTGTCTGGGAATGCAAAGTGATTTTGTTCGGAAGTTGCAAGAAGAAAATTATTTGTACTGTTTATTCAGTTGACATCATTCTTATTCTAGCTTGGTGTTTTTTACAGTTGATGTCTTGGGCAAGGCACAGATGACTAAGAAGAAAAGATTGAAAGTATTTTTAAATCCCTAATGTGATACTATTTTCTATCCCTTCACAAAGTTCTACCTTTCTGTGAGAGTCCAAAGCCCAGACATTTCCTTAAGCCCTTCTCCTGGTTTTGGAAGTTGTCCTTACCTGGTTGGAGGGACTAATTTATTATTATTATTATTGGAGATCAGCTGATGCAGTCTAATTGATGAGACTAGTTGCAACTGAACAGCATTGTCTGCATTTTAAATTTTGTGTATCCAGTATTTGCTACAAATTTTTAATCTCTGTGGAGTGACTAATTTTTTTTTTTTTAAGGGATAGCTTTGAATAATGAATAAATTGGAGGAAAGCACAATCTCCTCTGAAATGCTGTGTAACATCCTCTAAGGCGGATGAGAAGCCAAATTCTTTGAGTTAGTTATTTATGGTGGATGATTCTAACCAAGTGACTAGGCGGTGAAACCTTTGGTTTCTGGGTCAAGTAGTCACGTATATGCAGAGTGAGCAGGCAGAATCTGCCTGCATATATCTTCTTCTGTGTGTATATGTTTGTTTACAATCTGTCTATGTAAAGAATTTATATCCTTAGAAGAACAACTATATCCAAATTGGGTAAGACAGGATTATGTGACCTAGATGTTTTGCACTACTACATTGTTAGGTGGTCAAGAGTTGGAGGGCTTGTTTTTTGAGTTGACATGAAGATTAAATGACCCTGTGAGCTAGAAGAGAAGTGCATCTTTCTAGGGAGAATTTTAGTGCTACTGCATGTTGTGGGATGAAAAAGGCCCTATGTCTGGATCAGTTTTATTTTATCAGACACTATAATAGCAACATAGATTTTTTTTTTTTTCTGTGCATCTACTAGTCTTTAGACTGGTCAACCAGAATAGAAAGCAAAAATAATGTAAAAGAAATAAAAGTAGACACATTAAAGCATTCCCCTGAGAAGTCAGTGGTACTGAGGAGCATGTTCTGGGTAAAGGAAATGTAARAAGAGATCTCAAAAAGAACATGTTTTTCAAATTATTGTTTTAAATAATGATCTGAACTGTTTGGCAAAATCGTGGCAAACTTGAAAATCTCATTGTTACCAAATCTGCACATTGTTTTGCAAAAAATAATCTTGACTGAAATGTACTGTCCCTCACTAGCTATAGATCTACTTCTCTTTCTTTGTCCCAATTTCAGAAAAGCAAATCTATTCATTTAAAGGGCTGCTTATCTCCAAGTACCATTGACTGAAATTTGGTTAAGTATACTGCTGAGTTAAGCCCACATTTATTTATCAGTGGGCAGGAGTGCCCCGGCCGTTTTTGTTAACATCAGGTCAGAATGGGAAAAAGGTTGAGAATGCTGATATGCAATTATCCATCACCTCTACTTCGATATTGTTAGTGTTTCTAGACACTAGGTTCAGAAAGAGGATTTTTAATCTAGTGTTTGATTCAMGTAAATGGTGTGGTGCTCTGATCCCCTTGTCCTTCTGTCTTGCATTCTTTACTTGCAAAACTCAAGTCCTTAAAGGCGCTTTTTGATCCTGAAATTCCCATTCATGTTTCTTTGTCAGTACATTTGGGAGGAGGSTGGGAGGCAGTAGAAAGAGAACTTCCTCTTTTTAGACAAAAATAACTTTCATAAGAGATTTTAAGATATCTGTTTGAACAGCTACTGCTGAGTTGGGTTTTTTTTTTGTTTTGTTTTGTTTTTCCCCAGGCCTTGGAGTGGCTCTTTTAGTTTGGAAAGTAAATTTCTGAAAGTGGCTGGATTTGGCCATTCATCTGCTTAGGAAAGTGAGCTAGATTGTGTCTTTCTGCATCACACTTTGCTTATCAGTTGAGATAATGTGGAGTATGTATGTGAGATTTGTAGATAGGTGGATTAGTCCTGTTATGTGGTAGGCAGTGGAATGGATGTCCTGCCTCTTTGCCAGAGTCAAATCCTCATTTCTGCCTTAGCTTAAATAAATTTGAGTTTGAGGCAATGTATGCTGCTTCTCTTTTCATCAGGACCTACAGTGCCAATTTAATTTGTTGGCATGGTTCAGAAGCTTGCATTATTATTTTGTTTTTCTTTCAAGGGACTTTAAGCTGCTGTGAAAGCATCCAAAGTGTGATTGGGGCAAAGGCACTAGTTACAGATTATAGTGGAGAAGAGAGAAAATAGCTTTGCATTTGYAGAGTTTGGAAGCAAGAGGGATTAGGAAGAGGAGACAGAAGAAGCCAGTATCTCCAAAGGAGGTGCAAATGTGCAGCTTCCAGTTAAGAACCAGCAAATGTGGAGTTTGACTCATGGACCATTTCTCATGCCATTAACTATGAAAAGTGTTGCAAGGCTGCCTCTGCTGCCTGTTACAAAATCACAGAAGAGTTGTGGTCGGAAGGGAGCTCTGGAGATCATCTGGGTTGGCTAGAGCAGGTTGCCCAGGACCACATCCAGTTGGATTTTGAATATCTCCAAGGACAGAGACTCCACAACCTCTCTGAGCAACCTGTTCCAGTGTTCAGCGACCCTAACAATAAAAGAAGTGCTTTCTTGCGTTCAAGTGGAATTTCTTGTGTTTCAGTTTGTTCTTATTGCCTCTCATCCTGTTCCTGGGCACCACTGAGAAGAATTTGGCCCTGTCCTCTCATCAGGTATTTATACACATTGATAAGATCCCTCTGAGCCTTCCCTTCTCCAGGCTTAAATGGTCCCGGTTCTCTCAGCCTCTCATCATCTGTCATCTGAACATACTTACAAACAGGGAAGAACCAGTCAGATGTGAAAGTCAGGGGCAGCCTTGGCTGCAGTGACTCTGAGATGTGGAGTTCAGGATCCTGACAGGAGGGAGCAGGGCAAAAAGCAGGATCAGAACCCTGAGGAGAGCAGACCTTGGCTTGTTCAGGGACCTGCTTGGAAGAATTGCAGGGGTTGTGGTCCAAGAGAGCTGGCTGATATTCAAGCATCACCTCTTCCAAGCTCAGGAGTGGTCCATCCCATCAAGCAGGAAATGAAGTGAAGGCGGCAGGAGGCCTGCATGGATGAACGAGGAGCTCCTGACTGAACTCAAACATAAAAAAAAGTGTACAAGAGGTAGAAGCAGGGGCAGGTGACTCAGGAGGAATATAGAGACACTGTCCAAGTCTGCAGGGATGGGGTTGCCTCTGCCAGATCACAATAAAATGCTCAGTGGCCCAGTCTGATTTCAGCAGATTTGAGACAGAGCCTCTAGGCTAAGACACTTYGCTGTGGGAACCTCACTCCTGGAATGAGGCCAGATGCTGCTGAAGTCAGTAGAGAAGACCTGTCCTGATTCTAAAGGGCTTTGAATATGATGGCCCATACTGAAGAAGTGGCATAAGGGAAACCCTGGATGAAGGAGATTTTGGACCAAAAACTAAGAGCTCAACGATATTCTTGGAGATATTGAGAAGATATTGAGAAGCCAGTTCAAGAACAACTGCAACAGCTTTCATTAGGGCCACGTCATCAGAACTTTGTGTCTTGGACTTGAGGCAGTTGGCATAAACAGTTAAGATCTTTACCCCATCTTAGTCAATAAGAAACCAGTCGGTACAGGTCTGCTTTAAACAGACCTAAAACTGAAGGGACAGATGACTTAGTAATGTCAGAATCAGCTCTCTATAACTCTTGCAGTAATTTTCCCCCAAAATGATTGTTGGTAATGCTGTAAGGAGAAGAAACACCCTTGTCATATGCACATCATCCTTAGTGTTATAAATTGAACAAATTTGATACGAAAATCACTGGGAGGAAATACGTAGGGAATACAGTCTTCGAATAGGTTCAACACTGTTCTTCAAGCTAACAGAAACCTAACTGGAGTGATTGGTGTTATTCTTGCTTTACACTGGTGTCATTCAAAACAAATTTTGGCTGTATTGCCTTATGCAGCTGTGGTGAAAATCATGCAAGGTTGCCTAGGGTTAAATGGCCTTTAGAGCAGTGTTGGTGAGTTGGTTGAGATGTGATACGTGTACAGCCATAGGACCTCTTTGAACAGCTGGAAAATGGGGAGCCTGAAATCTTGTTTTTTAATTTGGTGAGAGCTGGGCTTCACGTGATTTTTAGCTTTCATACAAAGACTAACATAAGCCTGTATGCAGCTGAGTTGTTTTTGTTTGCATAACCTGATATTTTTGTTTGATTTGCATAATCTTTTTCGAGGGGGGGAATGTACTCTGTATCCTTTACAAAAAGCTTAGAGCTTGACTGTCTTTAGTAAAAGGATCCCATTTATTAATCRGTGATGCCTTTCTCCGCTGTAGACTGAAATGTATTTCCTTGGGGTTTTTTACTTCCAAATAAGCTTAAAATTAATATGCAGACTGAGCAGTAGGAACTACAGGTCTAAAAGTGGATTTCCCATTCCGTAAGCACAAGGAGTGTATGTAGCTTTTAGCCCCTTGGCTTTCCCAGTTGGATAAAATCTTTGGCATCGTTTCCTTCCACTCAGGAGATGAGTTATCAACTTGTCAAGCAGTGTGATGGTACTGTCACTGTTCTCAGTTGCTGACAAAGGGTGATTGTAGTCCTCCCTTGTTTGTACTGATTTAACTCATAAGTATGTCCACTAATCTCAATTAGCATTCTCCTTATTCRCACGTGTTTAACCAAGACCAGATTAGGCATTTTTTAGAGTCCCGTCTTTTTGGTTTATTGAGTTGAGCTCATTTCTTTTACTGCTGTCGGTATCACTGACACAGATACGTGGGTTATTGAAGCCTGGGACATCATTCAATGCGCAGCTGGAGATTCTGGTGCGCTTTCTGGAAAGGATTTGTTTGCTGATCTAGTAGGGTGAGGCTGCAGAGGAACGCGTGGCAAGGGACAAACAACAAGAGCACGCACTGTCATAAGAAGGCACAAGACATTATTTGATTTATATAACGAGGGAGCTCCGAGCTCTGTCTGAGGGATAAAGGTAGAAGACCCCTTTCTATCTTATGGTCAGACATGCTCACACATACTAGTTGGCCAGCACAGGCTTACTGTCTCTTTATGAAATGCATGTTCATTTTTAAATGGCAAGTTTGAAAGGAAATCACTAAAGCGAACACTCTGTTCATTTAAGCAATTACAAATGGAATGTGTATGGTTAGACCTGACTTAATCATGTTTAATCTGGTTGTACCTTTAAGATTTTGAAAGGTGAGAAGAGTAACTCATTTTAGTGAAGGTATAAATTTCACGGTAAGATACTATATTCCTACTCCATTTACTGACCTACTCTAATGTTAAGAGGAGCGGTACATTCTGGAGAGTATGATGATGTTATATGAAGACTGCAAATGCAAACTGGGGTGGAGGTGTTACAAGKGCAGACTGGTCAGTGAGGATTGACGGGTTCTGTACACTGAGGCTGCAACCTGCCGCTGTCATATAGATAGAAATAGGAAATGCAGCAAACTGTCTTTCCTACTCTGTCTGAGAAAGAAAAGAGGCCTTTCCAAAAGCACTTTAGAGGTACTTGCGACATCTTACCAACCTGAGTACATTAATCTTTAGCATCTCTATGAGGCAGGTTAATATTACCAGTGTAAAAAACAAAGGCATAGAAAGGCTGAGGCCCAGCTTCCAAAAGATGTTTAGGTAGTTAGGCCCATGCTGACTAGTGCACTTACGTGACCGGTCCCATAGGACATGTTCCATAAGGTTGGGAATATAGCACAGGTCTTGTGAGTTCCTGTCCTGTGCCTTAACCGGATAGGTATCCTCTTCGCTTCTGTTGTCAGCCACAGTCCAGAAAACATAWCTGCTCTTCTTGGCACCAGAATGAAATGTGCAAGACATAGCTCTTCTCAGCCATATTCCCGAATAACTTATATCACATTTATTCAGTCACTACAACCTTCAATTATGAYGAAGCCTAGCTGTCAGCTCTCCCGTTGCTATTGTATCTTAGCTGTATTATGGTGGTGCCTACAATTTTCAGTCAAAATTCCAGATCTATTGTATTTGCTGCTGTTCAGACTGTACCAACCTGTTGCCCCAGTGCTGAAGAGCCTACACTCAGAAAGGACAAAGGAAATAATGCCGTCCCCGTGTCGGAGATGGGGATTTGAGACTTGGAGGGAAAGTGATTGGTCGTAGATGTGAATGACGTTTTCTGACAGAGAGAGGAATTGAACCTGCGCTTCCTGAAGCTGTAGCATTATGTGCACTTCAATGCACCATAAGCTGGCATTGCTGGTAAAGGAAGTAGCCCATGCCCTGCTTCCACTCCTATAGGTTGTGTGATACTTCTGCGCCGAGTTTGGGTACAGAACTGAGTTCATTGAACTCTCTCCCCTTTTTTTTTTTTTTTTTCCCCCCTGTCTTGCTGGGTTGGCTTTCACCTGTGTCTGTTTTCACCTGGTTTACTACATGGCCAAGAATACACTTGCATGTGACATGAGAAGGTGGAACTGCTCCTTGTAGCACTGGTGTTAGCTTATGCAAGTTTAAACTGTATTTGAAACTACATCCCAGCCCAAAGATTTGGATTACAAAACAATTTTTTCTCTGCTTTACTGTATGTCTTATGTACCAAAGAACCCGTCCTTCATGGAATTGGGCACCTGATGTCCGTGAAGTTCACTGACATTTCCTGAGAATCACCAGCTAATCTTGTTAGCAAAGAGCAGGGATGCATGGAGAAGGTTTAGTTGTCTGCCTGTGTGGTACCCTTTGCCATCTCACRTGTTCTTGAATTACATACTACCTCCTTCTGTTCCCTACATTTTTAGAGATAATATATAATATTTTTCAGTGRTGGAAAAATATCTTTAAATTTAGGGGAACAGCAATTTTTGAAATGATTCCCTTAGCTTAGTAGCTTCACTTTGTAAACAAACAAACCTCTTTTAAATACCTACAGTAAAAACAACCCAAATCCTTAATTACGAAAGATGCTTCTATGTATTCAAAGTCTTTGCCTTGTTTTCCTGTCAGGCCTCATTTCCATGAAAGAATCCCTTTCCTAAGGCCGGCAGTGCTGCTGTGATGTAGGAGGAGATAAATATCTATGACAAAGGATGTGAAGGAGCAGAGCCCTGCCTTGACATTGACGTAGACAGTTGAGTTATGGAGGAGTTAGTGTAAAAGTTGACTGCTTCTGGAGAGAGATGTCACATGGCATTCTGGCTGTGGTAACAGTAATCATCCTCTGGCAACATTTATACTTGCCTTTTCTACCTTTTCAGTAAATGCTCCTAATTCCTTTTGGCACTGTTTACAACAACTCCAGAATGGACGTTTAAGAAAAAAAAAGCCCAGCTACATTGACCTGCATATCATCTGATCACATTGGTGGCAGTCATTGGCAGGTGGGGTTCTTCAAGATACTGCTATTAATAACAAGGAAATAAATTCTTATTCACATATGCTTTTGTAGCATTGTCAGAACTTAACCTTCTGTCTAGCCTCTGTTACAAGTGCTCACATATTTTAGACAGCCATTGAAATGGAAATCTAGTATTCCTAGTATGAAAAAAATAGATTTTTATTATGAAGCTTATTTACTGTGCATATACTATGCACAAAAGCGCAGATATAAATGTTTGATGTTCTGAGTAGTGCCTTTTGTTAAGGCATAGTATTGTATGCTAGTAATTATAGATGTTAATTGTAGAGGAGAACTGGATTATGACTTTGGGTGCCCTCATTAGGAGGGGACTGTGTATAAGCGGTCCTGGGAGGCTTTTTTAATTACAGAAAAGTTGTTTCATGGTGTCTTCCTTGCCTTTTTGACCTTCTTCGTTTTTCACCAGGAGGTAGTAATTTACTACTGTTTCTRCAAGCAATGAATGAGACACTACTACCGATGAAAGGAGAGGTGAATGTGACTCAGCTTCCTTGGTTCATTCCCAGCCTTTCCCCATCTTTTGCCCTCTTTGGCCCTGCTTCACTTCCACATTCCCTGGGTTTGCTTCAGGTAGTCTACATGGAGGGAGGTGCATATCCTGCCTTTACAGATGTCTTGCTTCATCAAAGACTCCCTTATGACACCTAATATTCAGAAACAGAGGACTGCTCTGAAGTGTCAACGCATCAAATGGCARCTGTTGACCACTCTCCATGGTTTTTCAGGAACCCAACCATATACGCATGCACAGGCACCTGGAATTCCAGACACAGATAAATTAGATGGAGTTATCCTGCCACCAGTACCCCTTTGCACTTCAGGAAACTCAAATAATCCTCTGTGTCTTTAAAAAGGAAAGTAACCTAGGCCCTCTGGAACTCTTCAGGTTGCCTGTGCATGCAGCTAATTAGTCTGAGATTGAAACAGCACCTTTGAAGCTTGTCCATGAAATACATAATTAAAGTATTTTGTGTTCGATCATACTGTTGGACAGCTAATTGAAAATCACATTGTATCTACATAATGAGACTAATAATATATGCATTTGTGCACTGATGAAATGACTTGTCCCATAGTCTTTTCCCCTTTTAATTGCTACGATGGCAACTGGCAGAAGAGGACCACGTGCTGGGCTATCCTTGATCAGCAAATCTAGCAGACATAGAGTTACTGTTAGRGACTCCCGTGAGCTGAAATAAAAGTCAGAAGGAGGGGACTGCTGCTTCCAACAGTTTCTGTACAGATGCTGAAGTAGCTCAAAGCATGTTGGGCTTCCTGCTGTCTAAGTGACTAGCACATCATCTGCCCGAGCTTCATAAATGAACAGAACGTGTGTATTACGGTGAGGCTTGAACTCTTTTGGCCTGTGTCCTCCCTTAGGATCATGCCATTCAAGACCTTCAGAGATGCCTGGTTGGCACTGCCACAGCAAAGAGTCCCTGCAGAGCAGCTGGTGTTCAACAAGTGTGTTCAGCAGCTTCCAGTCCCGGAGTGCATGGCCACTGGCTCTGTCTCCTGATCTGGGCTGCAGTCCTCAGTTGTACAATGCCCTGGGCTTGCCAGGCTCTGAATAGCATCAGGAAGTCTTATGAAGTGTGTTGTCCTCAGTCTGTCTCTTGGSGGTCTGGTGCCTTAGAGAAGTATTAATGCCAAGGAGCACATCCCTCTTAGCCCCTCRTGTGGTTCTTCATTCTTTGAGTACCTCTTTTGCTCCCTGTGGTTGGGGAAGCGCTGTGCTATGTAAATCTTCATGGTGCCACAAGCATGTTTTTCTCTACTTTTGGAACCTGAGAACTCRGGAAGGATTCCCTTGCCCTCCTCTCCACCGTATGTGATACGTTTGTGCAAGACAGACATACCCCGATGAGTACAGTAGTTGTTTTGCCTATCTCTTGCTGTAGTGTATAGATGCAGGGAGAGGCAAACTTGATTGTATAATGTTGTACAGATATTTGAAGGAGCTAACGCTGCTGGGGAAGAAAAAAAAATTTCAGGCTAAACAGCTCTGAGGAGAATTCCAGTCTAGTGCTTCCCTCTGAAACACACCGTGGCAATAACCATAGTTAGGATGACCCTGGGAGGTCACTTTTTCTCCAGAAGGTTCAGAGCAGGGTCAAGATTTAACTACAGTGGATCTTGTGGTCTTATTTTTCCAATGATGGCTTGCATGAGCTCTTGCTCCTCACAGCAAGAACTGCTTTCYAGCTTACTGGGTCATTCATTTGGCCATAGAATTGACTGGGAAGAGCTAATTATTTCAGGTTACATCCTTTTAAATGGCTTAAGGACATGTTGGGAAGTGGTAACTGCTGCGACTTGTTTGCCCTCTTATGAGGGAACGCTGTTGGTATCGGCCAGCAGCCAATCCGTAGTAGCCGAAAGTAAATGAGTGAAATAGATGATAGGAAGATGAAAGCAGGTGAATCTCAGCTCTCAAGATTTGTCCGAACTTGCAACTGATTTAGCATGACTTCTGATGGACTCTCTATTCAGTATGGTCACATCAGGTGATCCCGGGTCAGTCTCATTTACATATACATATATTCATCTATATGTTCCTTACAGGAAATAAATTATTTCCCTCGGCCTACAGTCACATAACCAATCATAGTTTTCCTCTGTAGCTCTTGAACTTTTTGATTTCTGAAAAATGTCCCAGTGCATTAATGCTAGGGAGACAAAGACAAGTAAGGAAGTGTGCTGATGCAGCTTTTTACATCATTTGGATCATGCAACACATCCAGGTTTTTAGGATGCATTTTCTCAGGGGGTTCCCTCCTGTTTACCTTCTCAGTCACAGTTTTGGGAAAGGTTATAGTCACTTCAACTGGCTTTAAACCTTGTGTTGCAAGATTATATTCTTTGCTGTTAGTGCCTGACAAAGATCCGGTTTCCAAACAAAGGCAAATAGGAAAGAACGAGGGAGCAGCCCTCGCAGGAGATAGAATATTGTCTGTGTGATTAAGGCTCTTTCATTAGGCTGCRGTCTGTGATGGGAGAGAAAAAGCATGATCTTCCCTGATCTGCTTTCTAAACAATGTTGAGGATTAGCAGAGGGGCAGCAGATGCACCTATTGAGCTGTAAAGGAAGAGATTCAAAGCGATATTGTGCAGATGGGAGATTATTGTACTGCACTTGCCTGAATGTGCCAGTCGGTACTCCCGCTGCTCTGCAGAGCGGCACTCGTCATCTCCGTCAGCCCCTCTTGTCCCAGAGCGCACGCGGCACAATAAACCTGCCTTAGCCCTGCGCTGGGGCTGAGCGGCTGCTCAGCCAATCCGAGCAAACAGAAACCTCGCGATGGCAGCCATTCCGCTGCTGCCTGCGGAGCGTGAGACAGCACAGGATGATGCGATATCACACCCCTTCCTTCGCCTCCCTAGCACAGCGTTTGAATCAGCTTAACCCTTTCCATTGGAAAAGCCTGGTGTAGTGATGCTGCCTGTCAGTTTGCTACAGACCAGGCTTTTTCCTAGAGCACAGTGAGCAGAATGATGGGGAAGAGGAGAGAGATTTTTCCTTCATGGCTTTTTCCATTTTTCTGCCATTGCTTCCAGAAATCAGCATCCTTTCTGCTGTCTGAAATATACTGTTGCCGTTTCTTTGTTGCTGTTCTCGTTAAATGGAGCATGAATTTGAAAGCTCCTTTGCCAAATTTGTACATTCATATATAACCCATAGGAAGTACCCCACTTCTGTTCTCACATATTCTGCTGCAAGTCTGGAACAGGTCTAGTGATACAAATGGAATTATTCTTTTTACCCTAGTATAGAAGAGTGGAGTTTTGTCCAAAATACAAAAATGATGGTCAACTGGCCAAGTATTTCTGTTCTAACATTTAGTTTATAATTGAAAATATACTAATTCTGGGTTGATTTACCATTTTTTTTATTGTTATCAGAGCTTCTAAACACTGCATTCTGACATTTCTATGTCAGAACRTCAGAACCTTCTTTCTGTTCCCTTCTGCTTTTCCTTTTCGCCTTTACCTACTCCCACCAACCTAAGATGCGATTGTGGCGTATGCTTCGTTTCCAGCTCTGCCACTGGGTTTCAGCGTGATCTTGGGCAAGTTACCTAATCTCTCGGTGCCTCAGGTCTTTATCTTCAAATTGAGAAAGAGTGTATAATTAGGCCTGCCCTTTGACTGCTGTATCTATTTGGATCATAACCCTCCACCCCAAGGCAGGACCTGTCACCTGTGATGTGTATGTATGGTTTTTATCAGAGTAGAGTTCTAGTTTTGTGTTGAGTCTACCAATAGCTCTGTAATAAAAACAATAATATTAACTCCGCAAGGCACTCTATCATTTAATTGGCTCTGTGCTATGTAATGCATTTTCTCTTTAAAAATATTCTCTCCATAGTCCTGAAATATGTTCATGAGGCTTGAAAATGACTAGAGAAAGCAATTCTTTTCTGAAGCATCCTATTCTTTTTGTGTTAAATGTGTCATAACATTAGCCTTTTCCAGTAGCAGCCTGGATATTACCTCTTGCTTTGAAGGTCTGCTCATATGTGAGCAAGTGAGAGAGAGTGCAAATTCCTATTTATATGTAAATACGAGTATCTCTTTGCTTCTTGGATAATCTGATTCTACCTGGTTTAGCTCAGTAGCTCCACCGCTTCATAGAAAGTTTTCTGACTTTGTCTTAAAGATTATTAAGCTCTGCTTAAGGCTGGAACCTGCCTGCAGTATTGATGTCCTTCCCATAGCACCCCTGTTCTCCCATCTGAACAGATGAGTCCTCACATTTGACAGTAGACTAGGAAAGGATCCTCGAGAACTATGGAGCAAGGTGCTAGATGCCCGTAGGTGAGCGCAGGAATGACAAGGATGCTGTCCTGGAGGTAGGACTTGGCTGCAGGAATGCACCTTTGTTTGCACTCGAAGTTCTGGCCTGAGGCTAATCACCTGGCCTAGCTGCGAAGAGATGAATCATCTGAAAAGCAGGATGGATGGATTTAAATCATTTCTATTTGAATCAAGGTGACTTAAGTCCTGGCTTTTTATTGTGGTTTAAATCAATAAGCAGGAAATACTGATTTCATTACTTGATTCCATTCTTATTTTTCATTTTTATTTTTTAGTTATTTTCCTAAAGAATGGTTGATTTTCAAGCTGGTGGCCATCAAAGTCTATTCGTTGGCAAAAAAAAAATTTCTCTTTACACAAAATTCAGTATTTCTTTTCATGTGGTCAGGAAAATATTGTCTACCACTGCACATTCACTGAGGTTATAATGCAGTTAACATGCATTTACTTGCATCCTTTCTTTTAAAATTTTTACTACTTTATAGATTGACTGGCACTTTCTACTACCTGTAGATGGACGCACATTCTTTACTTGTAATTTGTGTCAACTTCTGTTTGATTTGGAAATTGGAGTACMAATAAAATTGATACAAAATATTAAACATCATTATGTATTAAAGTGTGCTGCTTCCATTTAAAAATAAACATAAATGGAAGAAGATTTCAAACTGATCACTTTAAACAGTTCTGGCAGAACAACAGCTACTTCTAGCCAGAAGCTGTACCGTGCTCTCAGTGCTAACTTCCCAGTGCCCTTTAGTGCTGACCCGACATCTCTGGGCTCTGAAAAACAGACTGAATTATGCTGGGATCTGTAGTGAATGGGGATCCCCACCTGGCATTAGGGTGAGACCAACTGGCACTTAGAGCCAGGTCTTTGGAGGAGAAAGCCCCAGCTTCAGTTACACGTACTGTTACCCTTCCTCCTTTAGGTAACTCCAGAACTGGCTTGCTGGGCAGTGGTTGGGGTAGGGGCAAGGCTGGCAGATAAACTTCATTGGACTAGGGAAAGGGAAAGCTGTCATCGTGTGTTGTGAGCAGCTTTTTCAGTCTGGCAGTGACTCTTTCCTACTGCTTGGAAGAGCCTAGGCAGAAAGTAGAGCGTAATTTTTATGGCCTGGTGTCTTTTGAAGGGATGTAAGCAGAAAAGAAGTAAGAGGAGGGTTGGAGTGAGGGAGGGGAATAAATCTTGTTTCACACATGAAGCTAATAAAAGCATGAATTTATCACAGCACTGGCCCACTCACAGCGCTGCCTGGAGCCAGAGCAGAAGCATGTAAAGCTAACCTTCGGCCAGCAAGGTGCGCGCTTATAGGAGGACYGTGGTATGGCTGAAAAGAAACTAGCAGCTCATTCGGATCTTTCTTTCTCACTCCCCGCCTCTCTGTTGAACAGCTTCTGGTTTATTTTTGTTTTGGTTGCCTTGTGCTGGCTAGAAAACTTTAGGGGAAAGTTTTCATTTTAGGAAAAATTGTGCAGAAGTATATTTAGAATAATTTAGATATCATTTTATAAAACTGCTGCAAAGAAGCGCTGTTCTTCTGTTAAACRTCCTTAACATCCTAAAACAACCTGAACATATTCATGGCTCATGAATGGAAGGAAACTACCAAATGAACCCCAGTGCAGAGGTGCCCTAAGGAAAATGCCCTGCTCCCACTGTAAAAGCTTCAGTGGGTGTTGAGAGCAGAGAGAGCAACAGGCACGTGGCCCTCTGAACATCTACCTTAACTAAGCAATGGTGACCATCCAGGTTGTGAAGGCTGGGCTTGATTTGCCTTCTGGTGTTATCAGAAGCTGCTGTGTAGGGCTGGATTAGATCAGTAGGTGGTTTTTTTGTTCCTTCAAGACAGAATAGTCTCAGCACAGAAGTCAGAACAGATTGTTGCAATAGTCTTTCTAGTTTACATGAGAGCGTAAAAGAAGAGTTTGCAGAGTGGCACCTTGAGTGTTCCCAGTATGGCAAGAATTGCTTCRGGAAGCAAGAGGCTGTTGCTGATTTCTGATTCATTTGACTCCTTTATCTAGCAACTGTAGACAATGTAAATRTCCAGTAACTAGTCCTTTTAGATCAGTTGGAGAAGGTGGCTAAGTTGACTGCCTCTGTCGTCTTTCATGCCTAAGGCACTACCGGTGTTGATTTTCAGTGTGTCATTCCCTGCCCTCCCAAAAGTTTGGCAAGAATGATGCTCCCTGTTGTTCTTTTTTCCACCCTCTCCTGCTCAGTAAATTGTTTTAGAGGGAAGACAAAGTTGAAGCAGGTTGATCGTAATCCACAGCAGATTCTAGCCTTTTTTTCTTTTCTCCTTAGCAGTGGATTCTGGGCTGCCAGCACCAGTTAGTTGAGCCCAAATCAGACAACATGCTGATAGCTCAGACTCAGAGAACTACATCCATGAAACCACTGAAATCAGCAGAGCTAATCCACTGATGTTTTATGGATTAACCCTGCTGGTCTGTCTACCCCTGCCTGCCTACTTTCCCCTTCCAACTCTTCCTCTAGCTATAGTTGGAAGTGACATTGCTCTGTACTGTATTTTATCCAGCCTTTAAAGACTTATTTCTTTAACCCCATTGCTAAATAACTGACCATCTGCTGCCCTGATTTTCTTCATCCTGCCAGCACACTGCCATCAAGTGCAGTCTGGAAGTTCCTGCTCCAGCATTCACTCACCTGGTTGCCACTGTGCTTTCAGAAGGCACCTTCTCTTCCCCGTGTAGCGTTTAGTACGGCACACAAAGGAAAATTGATGWACAGCTTCAGAGCAGAGTTCACTGCAGAGCAGAGCAGATGAGCAGAGAAGACAGGCCAAGGTTTTCAAAGAAACCTGAACATCTGGGGTGCGTAAGTTCTTTATTCCATGCTTCTTTAAATAGAGTAGTAGTTAGTGGGATTTACAGTTGCTACTGTGGGCACAGAGAATTTCCCTTCATATTTGACAACTTGTAATCACACAAGACCACAGACATGCCGTAATTCCCTTTAATCTGACCAGAGGGGGACACCTTTGCTCTCTCAGTTCTTTTTTTCGCAACTGCAACTATGATCAGCCTCAGTTTAGGCAGACCTTATCAGAGAAATAAGATTCTCTCTGCATTTCTGTCTGTCTCCTGGAGCCTGCAGGCACTTCTATGCCAGTAAAAGGGCAGGGAAGAGACGCTACTGCCAATAAGCAGAAGTGCCAGAGGCAGGTGATTGGTGGCTACAGCTGATGTTAAGGACTCTAAAAAGCTTATATCTACAAGTGAAAATTGGCCCTCAGGAAATCTGGGGCATGTCCTTCTGTGGCTGAAGTCTGTGGGGTTGAATCTGTTCCACACTATACTGTTGTTAAGGTTCACAGTGCACGTGTACTTTCAGGCGCTGGCGTTTCTCATATGTGTAACTCGTTTACTTACACAAGAGGCCTCACTGACCAGCACTCAGCAGTCTGGACTGGATCTCAGGGAGCAGATTCTGTTTATGGCTGTGCYACAGCACCATAGTGTGACATCACCCAGGTCACTGCAGTGTTTCTCAGTGTTTCCCATCTCACTTTTTGTTTGTCCACCTTACCGTGCTGTGCTCAGTGCTTTGCAGACGGAGATACCAGAACCCCACTTTCCAGCTGTGCTCGAAGACTGAGGTTTTTCTTGGTTTGTCCTTTGCTAGAGTTCTTAATTCTCGGTAAAAGCCTTTTCCATCCTTTCCAAGGATTTTTCTATTCCCATAATAAGATTTGGACTGCAACCTTTAACCCTCACTGTTAGGCATAGAGAGGTCACTAACAGATGCAGATTCTGCCAGTAGTGTTTCTTGTCCTACCCCCTGCCCCCATCCCACTTGCTATAGCATTAATGTGGGAGCAGGCTGACCCCGCAGTGCGAGAGAAGGACATCTTAAAGGTCCTAGTCGTATAGGAGGTTCATAATATCAAGCTGAAGAACATAAGTGTGTAATATTTATAAGCACAAGACTATTTTCTGTGTTCTTTACAGGCTGTACCCCTTAAGGCCAGTGGCTTTGCAGTAAGTGATATGTGCTTTGTCTAATGCCATTATTGCTGGGTAGTGCTGTATTATCTTAGCATGTTTATCCCCTGTGTATGTCAGGACACTGAATATGCACAGCAATCTCAATTATTTCTGAGCTGCCTCCGCTTCTGAGCGCGATCAGCTCTGAGTCGACACCAAGCTCCTCTGCAGCTGTTGTTCGTAGACTGTGCAGTGTTGCATCACCTTGGAGAGGCTGTGAGGGCTGCACCTCTTCTTGCTTGGTGGGAACTGGGAGTACTTCCAAGGAAGTCAGTGGAATCCCACCCGTATACTTGAGGGGGGAAGCAGGTCCTGATGTGGAAGTGCTGTTCCTGAGGAGTGGTATTTTTAACTTTCCCCCACATTTTGTAGCTTGTAGGGATAAGATGCTTATCAGTCTTTTGCTGTGCATGATGCTTATTTCTGTCTGCTTCTCCAGACTTCACATTTGTCCTTCTTCCTCAGGTGATTTTTTTGAATGAATCTTCTTGAGTCTTCTGACAATATATGCTAACTGTGTGGTGCCAAGAAATACAAATATTACCAGAACAGAAATCAAGAAAAACCCTGGGGATGAGATTCTCTGCTGGCATTTAGAGCAGCTCATCCTCTCTTTATCGTTCCTCACTGTGGCTCTGGCCTTGAACTACTGTTTGTGGGGAGCCTAATGTCAGGGTGTTTATGCTGATACCAGACATTCCCAGTCTAAGTAAGGGCAGAACCATTTCCTGTGCAAGGAGATGCTGCAGTTAAATGTCCTGTAGTTTCAAGATTAACAGTCCTGCAGATTTCTTTTGCCTTAGTGATAGTTATCATGTACAGGGGGTTACATACTTGATAGATGTTGAGAACAGCTGGTTTTGGCATAGCTATGAGTTCTTCTACAGCGAGGTCTTTCAGCACYTCCATCTTATTCTCTACAGCAACACCTGCAAGAGGAAGCAAGATTTAGATAGCCGTAAGTTGCTGACAGAGGAACTGATGTACAGTTCCCCAAAATAGATGAGTCTTTGCACTGACTTCAGTGGACTTTAGCTCAGACCCAGAGGGGTTGCCCACCATCCCCTCCAGTGAATTCTTCCGTAAGAGAAAAAAATCACTTTTTTTGATCTTCCAACCTGCCATGTAGGGGTTGTTATTTAGAAATCCTGGAACAGAAGCACACTGCAAAAATACGTTTTGGCAGCACAGCTCTCATGCCACTGTCCTTGAATAATCACATGTTCCTGCCCGAGTTGTGAATTGAACTATGTTTCAGGACATACTTACACTCAGCCACTCTGGTAAGAATTGCGAAGTGATGAAGCCGTGTATCAGAAGGTGGGCTGAGGTGTGTGTGTTTGTATTTATCCAACTATTTTTCTTCTGAAAGGAAATTAAATATGCTTTGTTTTCTTTCTTTTTTTGTGGAGGCACAGCTGACCTTGCTCCCTAGTTATTGCATGGTTTCTCATAAACCTCACCTTAAATTAATGAGGAGCTTGGGTCTTTTCTGTAAATGTGTATTGAATTTGACCCCCACTTTCCTCTCTCTATAAGAAACATAGTGAACCAGTTGTAGTGAAGTTTGTACGACACAAACAGGCAGCTCCTGTTATTCTTGGTGTAGAAGCCGGTAAACGCTTTCTGYTCCATGCTGTGACCTGAGCCATTATTCTCACATTAAAGAAAATACTTTTGAAAATTAGTTTTTTTATATGCCTGTTTCTGTTCATTAACATGATAATAGTCTAATTACTCTGACCTTTAATTCTTCTGCTGTGACTTTTCTTTTCTAAGCCAGAAATCAGTTTTCAGTTGTTTTTCCTTCCCATTGTCCTAAGCCAAAGGCTTGTGACTTCTCATATTCAATATAATTATGAAAACATATTTTGGTTTGTACAGAGATTCATCCTATGCAATGGGAAAAGCAGACCTTTACAGTTATATCATCAGATCTCTGGCCTCAGTTTTATGCAGTATAGTGAACACAATCTACTGTGGAGGGCAGGAAGCACTTAAAACATGTGGTCCCATTGAGACTGCAGAGGCCCATGTGCAGGGCTGTAGCTCCTTGAGTCATATGAAAATATCAATCTTACTAAAAAGACTCCTTCCCATGAACAGCAGCATCCTACAAAGCTGTATTCTGCAGGCCTGTAAGTCTGCCATTAGGAAAGCCCAGATCTTCCCCCAACCCCTTGCCCCTCCTGTAGCCTCAGGGAAACCCCAGCTCTTCCTGTGACCTCTTTTCCCTCCAGTAGCCTCCCCCATCTCCATCACCCTCCTATGTCCCCATGTCTAGTCTGCAGCTAGGAAAGAGGCAGTACAACTAGCCTCTGTTGAGGAGTTGATTCTCATGCTGATTAACCGGCCAGGTGTTGTCTCTTAGCCAGCCTGAATGACTCAAGGCTGATCTGTACCCTTACCTTTCCCTTGCTGGGGCTCTCCTTACCCAGATGCTGAATTTCATGGAACCTACTATGAGATCTTTCTGTTGAGCTTAATTGATGTTGGCCAGTTGGATCCAAAGTTGTTGCAGATGGAGAYTGAGGGGACAGCTAGATGCACAAGGTGTTTGTATTAGTCCTGTTTTACTAGGAAACCACATTAAAAAAAAAAAATCCAGATATCATTCTTCCAAGCAGAAACTGGAAAAGTCTGAAACTGCAGTAAGACCAACTGCAACAGCAATTTGGAGAGGTCTGAACTGAGGCTTCCATGTGAACAGGATTTTTACTCCAAAGCCCACTGCCCTTTTGGAAGGTCTCAATAATATTTTAAAGGGTAAAGCCATACCATGGGAGTCAAATACAGAATAGGAAAGGTGAGGCGTCCCTCTTGTGCTGTTATCCAAATCCTGACCTGATTCTCCTGTTGTATGCAATAGTGTATGGTGGGAGGAACTCCATATAAAAAAATTTTGCTGAATGCAGAGCAATTTGTCCTTGGGAAAAATCTGTAGCTGTAAAACAGTATGCAGTCGCTGTCCAGTATATTTTTACCCTGGCTGTATATAGGCAATATCCCACTGTCATCAAGAAGCCCTTCTGGAAACCATGGCAAATGGGATGTGCTGCATTGCTTATGACTTGCTGCTTGGCATTTTGTTCATAGCATGAACAGGGTCTGAGTGTAGTTAATCCAAATTACTTCTTGAGCCATTACTGAAGAGCAGCGTATCTGCAGTCAGTGAAAATCCTGTTAGGAATCTGTCAGAGGGTGATTAAGAGATGTCAGAAGGCAGAGTAAGCTATATCAGCACTGAGTTGGGTAGATGAAGTATTATGTGGTGAACCTAATCTCATGAAGAGCATGACCTCTGTCTTCTGTGTAAAGGTTTTCTGTGCTAACCCCCATTTTAATTATGTTCTTAATATACATATAATCTAGCTGAAACAATCTTGGCTGAAGGGAGGGTGAAAAGGGTATCAGGGCTTCCTGATGGAGACAGGCTGGGGCAGGATGGAAAAGTGTGGTGAAGAAGAAGGGGAGAAGTGAGAATTGAGCATAGAAAACAGGATTAAAAACATCTAAAAGAACATGTGAAGAGCAGTTTCTCCACTGTCTCCCCTCCCCTCCTCATCCCCTCTTTCTGTGCTTCACAGCGTTCCTTTCTTGTGAGTGCATCAGTCCTTCTCAATAGATCACTGGACCAAGCAGGGATGTTGCAGCTCATTACCCAGATGTTACCTARTTATAGTGACGTGTTTTCTAAAACATAGCTTAGGAAGGATAGACGGGGCTCTGCTGGCTTCCTGCTACTTCTCCCCAGTAGCTGAAAATGGCCATCCTTAGGCATCTCCTGACAAAGAATTAATGAGATCTGAAAGGGGACTTGGATCTCATCATTCTTCAAGGAGGATTTTTTAGAGAGTTTTACAGCTCTGGCTGCTCTGGGCAGAAGTYCCCCTGGAAAGCAAGAAGGAAGGCTTTTGGCTAGGAGAGTTGAGGTCAGAAGCAGAGTTTTTCCAAGACCTATCCAGACATGTAAAACGGGATTTTTTTGYTGTTGCATCAATGGAAAGATCTGTTTTAATTTATCTTTTTCACTTGAAAAAAGTGAAATGACTCTTCTCTTTCCCGTTCTGCAGGGGGTGGGGGTACTGCCCGAATGCTTTCACACATATGCTTTGGAAGCTGCAGCCTGTACCTCTCCAGTGGCAGCAAAGCTTAGTCTCCCAGGTGTTTTTATATGGGAACAAAGACTTGATCTGAAATAGAAGCTCAGCCCACTAGACATCACAAGCTGCTGATAGATCCCAGAGGACTTCAAGAGTTTGTTAGAGTATGGCTGATGAAATACGGCATTTTACAAAAGCAGCATCAATGTGCCCATCAAGGTTTGTGTCCTTGTTCCCTGGGGGGGACTCCTTAGACATGTGGGTGTGCATGGTAAAATGGGAAAGACAGCGCGTCAAAAGAGCTCCACAGTCACGTTCTTCACTATATTCAGCGGGCACAAAGGATTTCTGAGGAGTATTGATTTATGAAATATTGTAAGAAAGAGACCGAGATAAAAATCAATAGAGGTGATGTTGGTTCTGTGTGTTTTGATCCTGCTGAGCTTGGAGGATGATCCTACCATAATCTCTGAGGCATACAGTGTAAAACCTGCTCCTGGTGAGCTGGTGTGTGTGTATGTGTGTCTGTCTCTTGTTCTCTCATATCAGGCATGTGGATCCAGTCACATCTGAGCTGATGCATTGTTCCCACCAAGCTCGGAGCTTCRGAGTGTGTCCCTTCGGCTGCCTGAGCGAGTGTACGGTTGACAGTGCTCGCGGCTCAAGAGAATAAATCCGGGCAACAGCGATTTAGTGTGCAGCTTCCTTGTGCTTTGAGCTGAGGCGTATGAATCCTGGCACTGATGAACATCTCCTTCCATGCTCCTGCTGAGCATTTGAACTCTGGCTTTAGTCCTACTGTAATTACAGTTTATTCAATTTAGAAGCAGTTATCGCAGGAGTCCTCAGAAAAGCCTTCTAGCACTAGAATCTCTCTGCAGAGCAGCTCATGGTCAAATTACTTTATTACCAAAGCAAGTAGCTCTATCCTTTCTTTTAGATATGTAGACGATCCTCTACCTCCTTTCCCTATATGCAATTATAAATTGATACCATATAATTTGTGTGCCACTTGATATAAGGCTCTGTTTATTTTAAAGACAGTAATTAGAGATAACAATTGCTATTGAAAAATAAACATCTGCTTAATAAGAAGACTGAGTAATTAAGGACAATTATTGGTTTCCAGAAGTGTGATGCTCAGTAACAAAGTTCTTTCCAACACAGCTAAGAAGGGCAGAAGAAGCATGTTGTAGGAAGCCAGAAAGTTATGTGCTAGGAAACTTGGGAAATTAAATGGAAGCTATTAGTAAGAAATTTTCTAGCCCTTTCTTTCCAGATTATATTTGAGATGCATTTTTCCTGGGTTTAATATGTAGAACTTGCGTAAGGTTTTAGTCCCCATCCTTCCCTTTCCAAAGTTCTTTGTAAGGATTAATCAATTAATCCTTCTACAGTCCTTGCAAGGTAGGTATGTAAATGTTATTGCCCTTATTTTACGGCCATGGAAATTATGTTGCTAGGGGCCAAATTTAATCCATTTTCCACTGTTGTAGATCTAGAGTGACTTCACTGCAATCACCAGAGCTAGACACTGTAGCTGAAATAATTTAACCCAAAATAAAACCACAGTGTTTGTGAAGATAACTGTTGARACCAGGAGCAAGAATTCTGCATTCTAAAAACATTTTCCTATGCTTCACTTCAGTTGCATTAATGCTTTTGTTTGCTTTAAGGGTTGGTTTTCTAAATTGGCATCCTTGAGGGTTTGTAGATATTGCAAGTACCAGTGCATGTAGTTTTCGGGAATTAACATCTGTAAATATTTTTAAGGTGTACAGTAGCAACCTCCAGTCTGAGGGGATAAGTTATATTACTTGTATATAAAGATCATTTGTACAAAGTTCATGTATAGCAAATGTGTGCAGACACTAAGCTTTTAAAAACCAGTGTTCTTGGGTCTGTTCAGCCTAAGATTTTTGTTCCTCCTTTAATTCAAAGAGGTTGTTACCAATACTAGTCTGAGGCCTGGAGTAAACTGCAAATGTTGTGTCCTGCAGTGCCTAGATTAACATTTGCAGAGTCTTCATTGACTCGAATTAATTGGCAATTAGCTAACTCAAGTTAGAAGAGGAGTGATATTTCTCTCTAGACATTCCTTTAATTGCTCATCCAGCCAAAATAGGTACTATTGGCCAGACAGGGGCTTTTCACTTAGTTTTTTGAGGAGAAGTTTTTGTGCTCTGAAGCGAAATGACCAGCAAGCAGCACTAGATGTGCAGGAAATCCTCTGAAATCAGTGACTAGCATCCCGCCTGCAGAGCTTTACCAGTACTTACAAAAATGGCATTAGTTTGGTTTTATTTCAAAAGAAACTGAAAGGCCTCCACTTACCAATGGAAAAATTTCATCTATTAAATGCAGCAGATGTAACTCATTTTCTGTTCCACTTTTTGAATTGGTTATTGGCCTAATAGTTTAAAAAACAGAATTTAGTGACTTGTGTTTAACATTTCTGAAAGGCATGGGGAACATTATTCTTTAAAACTAAGTATACCATAAACACTATATTTAAGCAACAGTGTTATTGCATGATTTATTAGTCTCTTTCCCAGAATGGTAATTGGCTTCAGATTGGTATCTTTGGCAGAATCCAAGTTTGGATATGATAGGAAAAACAATTCTCTAATGTTCCCAGAATGTTTCTTACTCTAACAAAGAATCAGGTTGTAACTGTAATAACGGGGATTGGTTGTAAGAAGTTAGCGCCCACAGGCACGTTCCCTCCTGTCATTATTTACACAGTTGTGAAGGGGATATGGAGTAGCACCCTCTCCAAACTGTTAGTATTTTAGTCACTCTGCGTTAGAGCAAGTTACTGCAAAGAATGTAAGGCGAAAGTGCATCGAGCTCCCCTGAAACCCTGTCCTTGGCTGAGAAGTCACGGAGGTGCTTGGTGGTTACGGTGTAGGCCCCAGAGGTGACCTGGTGCACGTCTGGGGTTCGCTGTGTCCGGGTCGCAGCTGCAGGGAAGCTTTTGTTTCTCCCTCTCTGTAGTATCTTCTCTCTGGGTAAAAGAAAGGATTCCTGTCTCTGCTGCTCCAGGATGGACTGTCCCTTGTCCAGCTAATCTAATCTGTCCTCTGCTCATCACGTAAGCTCCTGTCCTTTTCAGAAAAGATCTGTGTGTCTTTAAGCATCTGCACAGCGGGAGTTTACCAGCAGCAAAATGCGCGGGCATGTTAGCTGGCAGGACAGGGCAGCATTAGGATGTGCCAGGCCCATAAGTTTCCCTTTGCTCTTCTTCCTTGCGTGTCAGCTCTCCCTTGTGTCATCTGGGCTTCCTTTTTTTTCCTTCTTCCTTTTTTGTGGAGAACAGCCATATGCTCTCCTCCGTTTTCAGCTCATGGCTTTTAATTATAAATGAAAAGACAATGTTAGCTTGCACATCCCCTGCTTTTGCCTGTGTTCGTTTTTTCTTCTTTACTCCCTGACCTGCAATTACAGGGCTCTGTTTCTGGTGAAGTGCAGGGGCTAAGATCAAAAGCAGCCCAATGATTGCAGCTCATAAGCTGTAACAGCCTCTTTGAGAAGCCCAGCGTGTCAGTGCCCCTGGATTTGCCTGCAGGTAGAAATCAGAAGTCTGCCTGGGAGGAGAGAGCACGTATGATGGCTAGGTGGGTTGTTAGGTGGAACTTCAGTTTGCAAGTGCTCGATTCCCACAGCATCTCAATGTTTCTGCCAGGACAGACCAGAGTTAAGTTTAACAGTCATGAAGGTACTTGCCTACATTTGAGGGGTTAATGACTGATGTAGCTGATAAGTTCAAACTCTATTTTTTGCCTGGCAAACTTGCTTTGAGCCAAGTCAGTGCAAAATATCCTCTTAGCAGCAGCCTTGTCTGTTTTGCTTTGGGGACCACACAGTGCAGATAGGCTGTACAGTCGAATATCTAACTTACTGGCCCATTCGTGCTGGAGGTTCGCTGTGGGCTCAAGATGCTCGTTAGCAGCTGTGCGTACAGTGGAGGAAGAACTGGAAAAGCCACAGCCTCTACCTCAGCCCTGTAGACGGCACCTTGGACGCTGGCTTCTAAACATGCATTTCTGCCGCTTCCATTATAATAGGAGCTCAGCGGTTTACTTACGTAGTCGCTGCTTATTCTCTCTAAGGGTCTGTCATTCGACTGATAAATAATAGATCCTGAATGTTGTATGTTCTCTATATCAGTGAAAGGGCATCCTGAGCGTCCGGAGCCCACAGGAGTTCGTATCCCTGTGTAAGTCGTCTCTGAGTGATAACTCGGCAGACTGGAGTTACCAAGCTGAAGGGCAAAGCRCAAGTCCTTCCTGCCCAAGCTCAAGTAAGAATTTCTCTGAGCAGGAGGAGGGCCTTATCTTACGGATGGGCTACCAAGAGCAGGGATTTTTGTTAGGCTGCCTTGTGAATGTCAAAAGGAGATGGCTTGGGGTGGAGGGTCAAGGCAAAGCAACATGTTTTATTTTTACCCTGAAAACTGCATTCAGTGAATTTAGTACAGTGAGAAGTGCTATCCTGGGCTGTTCAGAGAGATGTCTTCTCCATCTCCAGAAAAGAGACAGCAGTACAAACTTTCTGCATTTTTTTTTGCATTTTTTATTTTTAAAACATGAATCAGGAAAAGAGGAAAAACACATTGAATCCCACATACATAAGAGCTCATCCTGTTCTCTGGTACACCAGTGTAAATTAAGAATAGCTTGTGGAAGTTAACAGAACTAATTCAGTATAAAATCATCATAACAGTATCAGAGTGACTTTACAAGATGCATGATGTCTTCTGATATTTGATGAACTTTATTATCAGATTAAGCAGAATGATTTAATCTGAATTTTCAAGTTTCTGTGGTGGGTTAATAGCCAGAAGGAGAGAGGACACAGTGAAGATTGCCTATCCAGTATGACAGTGTCCCAGAAGTTTAAGGTCAAAAACCTTTTAAGACTAATGACAGGATGTTTCAGTGAGGATAAAGGAAAAATAACTTGGAGATCAACAAGTGCAGTGAAACAGATGTCTTGATCTGGGAGCAGCAATATGTGAAATCAGCTCCTGAAGCGTGAGAAACCAGAAGTCCATACAGTTTCTTCGGGGATGAAGGACCAGTTGCAGAGATTAGTTCTTTGCTGCCTTTGTTGGCCCCTTAAAGCAATTGCTCTGCAGCACGTTGCAGTGCAGCACAGTGCCACGGCATCACGTGTCCTGGAGTCTGGCTACAAAGGACTGAGCCAAGATTTGGAAACGTAAGGGGAGGGAATTAAGAGCAATGCACATAGCAATGTGGTTTTGCTGCAGGAGCGATGTAGAGCTGTGGCTTGTGTTGGAAGCAGAAAGTGGTAGGCACAGATTAAAACTGTGCATGTTTTCAACAAAATGCTGCCCAGTAGCCAGTGCCCAGGCCCCCAGCAAAGCCAGGGAGGAAAAGGAGGAGTAAGGCTGCATCTGCTAGGAAGGGTGAACATCGAGCCAGCAGTGCTGTGAGTAATATTGTAAATTTACTGAGTAAACACAATTCAAACAGAAGAGCGAGGATTGGCCAGTCATCACTGTGTCTTCCCCCAGCTGTGCTCTCTGCTGCTCCAGGCAGAGGACAGGCTGTTGCTATACCCGGTTTCAGATGGATTTGCCAGTGCTCAGTGCTCTTGATTTTTGTGACTTGTTTATGTCATGGCTGAAAAGTAAGTGTGTCAGCATTTAACCAGATGAGAGTGAGAAATTATGTGACTAGAAATAACAAGTAAACTTGAGCACAACATAGAAGAGATGTGACTACAAATGAGTTTGGGGTTTGTTTCTCAATATTATAACCAGAGGTGGATGGTTCAGAATTTATGATTGACTGTGTAGCAAAAAACGTGGGCAAAGCTCTGCAGCAGATCACTGGAGTCACTGATGAAACTCCTGTTCACTTCACCGGGGACAGTTTGAGTGAGGCAGTGGGTTACGTATTTCATCCCACTATGAAAAAGTGTGAAGTGCTACGCTCACTGTTTGTGTGGACTGCAGACCTGGTGTATTCGCTTGGCAGACACAGCAGTGCGTTTGGCTTTGCAGTCTGGGGCAGGGAAGGGAGCTGGGCTCTTGACTGTGGTGCCGCCGAGGAGCTGAGAGTTGAGTGTCGATGCTCAGAAAT
>NW_020450684.1:601028-768159 GCF_003343035.1 Apteryx rowi | reverse complement strand
CGTTTCTTGCTATAGCTAAAACTGAATTAAACTAAATGCCAATTTGGCGCATTGGGGGGGGGGGGGGGAAGGAAGCCAGCCTATTAGATGTCATGCAGGATATGCAAGAGTAAAAGTTGAGGCAAACGGATCTCACTGGAATAGGCGTATGGAGTAAAATTTTCCAGGGTAGAACTTTCCTTAATGGAGGCAGAGCCGAGAGCTCAGGGGACCGTGTTTAACTCCGCACAGTTTGCTCACTCCTGGGAGATACCTCAATATACTTTGGTGTAAGTCAGCAGATTTAGATCAAAGTTCTGCAGAAGATAATGCTTTACTTATGTCACTTACCTTTTTGCTTTAATTAATTCTTTGAGTTTTGTCCCATATTTGTGGTAATAACTCAGACGCTCTGGGAGATAGGGATATCCGTATCCTTTTGCAAATGTAATTGTTTAATTGCACTCTAAGTTGTTTTTGCGTAACAAGGATACAGTAAATAATAACAAGGATATAGTGTTGTATCTGTACATGTTGATGTTCCTCCATGCCATAACGGCATTCATCACAGTGTTAGCTTTGTACAGCAGGATAAATTAAAATAGTAGGGGAAAGCCATATCAAGTACCTTTTTATCTTGAACATGAAAGCTTTGGAAAGAGCGAGAAGAAATGTAGTGGCCGTGCCTACACTGCAGAYGTTTGGCCATCTTGTTTTGTTGATGCCTGAGCTTTCGTTGATGTCATGCGTTGCCAAAAACTCCTAGTCTAGTGCAGTTAAATTGGCAAAAGTTTGCATCTTACTGGTAGAATGCACTTGGAGCGGCGAGAGCTGGAATACAGTGTTTTAGCAAAAATACAGCTTTGATGGTAGAAATTGCAGCACCATTAAGCATGTTGGCAGCTTCACTGCCAAATGGTCATAACGTGGGCTGCAGGTTCTTCATTATTCACAAGACTTTATCTGGCAGCAGGAGGGACTAGTGGAAATTCATTTTCATGTAAATGGCCAACTGCTGAGTAAGATACTAATAGCAAAAATCTCAACAGTGGATATCTCTAACCAATTCTCTCTCTCTCTTTCTTTTTCTTTTGCTCTATTTTTCCTGCAGGGCTTGTGAAGTTGGGGGTTCACTGTGTCACATGTCAAAAGGTTGCGATAAAAATTGTCAACAGAGAGAAGCTCAGCGAGTCGGTGCTAATGAAGGTAATTTTCTAATGGGACATTTAAAAAAAATTAAATYCTTGGCTCTGTCTTCTGTTCCATGCAAAATTAATATCTTTAATTATGTTTAACAAACATCCCTGTCAGTATTAGGATTATGTGAAGCATAATAACAATAATTCAGTGATGGGGGAGGCTAGGGCAGCTGAAATTAAACAAGAGTATGCATGTGCTTTGAGAACAAAATTAATGGTTGGTCTCAGAGTTGTTACTTCTCTGCTGGGGCAGATGTGTGTTGGGCTTYTGAGTTTCCCTGCTGGATTGCAGTGCGTGATACCTGTGGTATGTTGCAGGCTGAGGTTTTAAATGTCAGTAGGAAGACATTTAAGTGAGGTTGGCAAATCTATCCTTTGAATACTCCTACTGCTGCTCTGCTTGCTGCATGGGTTCAATACGATCTGATGCACCAAGGTCCATGACTGTTTTAAGCTGTTGTAATTCCCTTAGTATCCACAGAGCTGTGCCACTGGAAACTGTGAAAGATTCTATCCAGTGACCCTAGAATTCATAGTGTAGGGTTTATGCCTAGCCTTGTGATAACTGTCTCCTTAGATTAGTGTCATTGACTGATCTTGGAAACCTAAAAGATAAAAATACCTGTAAAAGTTTCTTCATGTCATTTGGTGACTAGAAAGGTCAAATCCAGCCTGATGGGGGAGAGGACAACTCTACTGCAACCAAGAGAATTCCACCAGGCTGTGACCTGCAAATATCGCTTATGTTTTTGTGTGCAGCTTACAGCACTTTATTGAGGTTAACTTCTGTATGAGCACATACAACATATAACTTTATGCTGTCATTTATTATGTGCACTTGTATGTGTCAGCTGTTTTCCAGCACAAGTGAGTATGGAAGCCTTACTAGGAGCAGAAGGAAAATGGAGATTAAAGGAATATGAGGTCAGTGAATGTTAGGCACACAATGTAAGTTTACTTTTCAAGGAAGGATTCTTAAAGTTTATATTCAATTATAATATTTTTCAAACTTGCCTTTCTGGAATTCCAGTGAAATATTCGCTCTCCTGCAGTACTGTGAATTCAAGCAGCCTTCTGATAATGCTCGGAAATTAGAAAGTGGAATAGGCAAGAAGACTGCAGCTTAAAGGGCAATTCACCAGATGAGCAGAACACAGCAAAAACAAACAAAGCGTGTAAATGGTAAAACCTGAACGAGGCGTTCAACACTTTGAATATTTTCAAGAGTAATATAGTAGGAATATTTTTTAAAAAACATGAGCATTATGTTAGCAGAGAGACACTGTCAGTGTCTGGTATCTTGTATAAAACATTTTATTTACCTCATTGATTTTCAGAGTAGGAGGCAAATCACTTAGCATAGCAAACTGATCTCTCCGCTTTAGGTTTTTTGCATTACTCCTGTTGTAGTATAAAATCTGAGTAATAAAACAGTGTGTTAGGCCCGTGTTTACATGGTCACATGCTGAAGAGGGCTGCATTTTCTGTAACATCCTACAACATCCTCGCGGAAAGCAGCAGTGCATTTTGTTGGAATTCTCATTTCCAGACCATCTCCTGTGCGATTTTCTTTCAAGGATTCTGTACTCAGTGCTCAGGAGCAACATAGGGAATTGAAGTAGTTAGCTCAGTTCTTGTGTAAACTCAGTAACCAGATGTCTTTTCAGGAATGCCCTGTGCCTGATGGTCAGAGGCAGGCTTTGAGATTTGTAAGGGAATTTGGAATTCACTGTACTGTTAGCCAGCTTAATCTCGCCTGGCTGAAGGGGAAAAGTGCTCACAGCTTTCAGCAGTCCCAGTGTGGCCACTGCCAAGCAGCCAGCTGACAGCCTGCTGGGGGGATTCAGCAGCCACGGGGAAATAGCCATTGGTGAAGCCAAATCATGGCGGTGTGGTGGCATTCCTACTTTGCAAATCTTCGCACTGGCTCATCAGTTCCAGTGACTCTCTTTGCCAGTGGGCCCTGCAGAACAGTCCCTGGAGCCAAGTGTTTCAAGTCCACAGCCACTCTCCTAAGCCGGGCCCAGACTGATGGATCTTGCTTTAATCCATCCTTGGACAGAAAAACTGGATCTGACAAATACTCACACCTGCTGCACGAAGCTGTAAAACTGCAGTGCTCTGGCCATTTATCCTAGAGCATAAGGAAGAAGTCTGCTCGCAGTCCTTTCAACATCTAAAATGACAGGCACAAGCACGTACAGCAAGCTGCTCTCTGCTGCCTTCCCATTTCTATTTTGACTTGCTTCTTGCAGCCTTCATCTCTCCAATGTTTTTGCAGTGAGCATTTGTTTGATTTTGTGCATTCAGGGAACTGTCCCTTCTTTCTGCAGCTGCTCTTCATCTGAGCTGTGCAGAATTGAGAAGCATTTGGTAAAGTGCTTTCTAATCATAACGTAATAGTATCAATATTTCTGGAGAGAAGAATTTGGAATTGAAGCAGCTGGTCTCAATTAACAGAACTGCTGCTATGGAGATGATGCACAGGCAGGCAGGATGCAGCGCAAGCTGCAGGAAACATAGCATCCAAGCGCTTGCTGCCCTATCGGGGACAGGGCTGCTAAATGCACGTGTGAGCCCTTCAGTCTGCCGTGCCCGTAGTTGTTAAACGTCGGCTGGGGAGCACTGTTCCTCTCCCAGTTCCGCCTTGGTCCTCTTTAGGAGTGTGGCTTTGGGGGCAAAGCTACACGTGTAGTTTCTTAGATGAGAACACGGGTCCTGGCTCTGTTCTCACTCCTGTTTTCACACAACTGGTAAATATTTTGTCTGGTTTTCTTCAATTGCCTTATTGGTAARCTCCACTGATATGGAGACTGACTGCCCAAGTTACCTTTTGCTTGCTGTAGTGCAAATCAGAAAAAAGGCCTCTTAAATGAGTAGAATATAGCAAGTTTCTCAAGATGGAAATAGGGTTCACTAATTTCACTGAATTACTTCTGCATCACCACTTTAGGAGAGAGGGAAATTAGGTCCAGAATATAAGAGCTGAATGTGTTCATAAAGCAGTAAAAATTCCTGAAAATGCACGCTCATAACTGATGGCTGAATTTTCAGTACCAGCAAGAGAGTTTAGAGTTTATGACTTCAGAATTTAAGGGTTAAAGGTAATCTTTCCTCTGATGTGTCAAATACTTGTTTAGCAGTGTTGGGGAGTCTCATCAGACATACTCAGAAAAGTACTTTCCTCTTTAGCACCTCATAAGCCCTCTTTCCCTCCCTCCCTCCAAGGAATAAACAAAGGAAAAGCTCCTCTTTTGGTGACCTGTCAGACAAAATATCCTTTGGAAAGGCAGTGGTAGTAGAAGCGATGGGAACATAAAGGGTGAAGAGCGAGAAGGGGACAGCTGGCCTTGGACTAATTATTTGAACATGCGGACATCCTGAGAAAGACACAGATGTCCCACGCTTGATGGCTGAGGCCCGGAGCTCCATATGTGTGCTTTGTGCATGTGTGCGTGCGCCTTTTGTTTGTTCTGTCCGCATCCTCCTTCGGTGCTGGCCTCGGAGCAAGGCAGGTATTTCCAGGCTGGGGGATGGGAAGGGACACAGTCCCTTCCATGTTTCTCTTGTGGAGCTCACTTGAAACACGGGTGGTGGGTTTGGGGGAGGAGGGGGGTTTAGTGCCTTGCGGTGATAATGAGCTCTTCTTCCAAAAGACTCTGCAAAGGTGTAGTATGTGTCCTTAAGCAGGAAGGATCATTCAACCATCAGCGCCCAAGAGATCACTGATTGCCTGAAATAGTTGGTGGAGAGATGGGTAGCAGGATGGTATGTTGGCCTCTTGGAGCAGCCAAGATAACCGTGAAAGCATACAAGCAATTAGGTACTCTTTGCATGGTCTGTTCATCACCTCATTTCTTCCTGAGCTYATATTTCTATAGCTACTTCTTTATTTGCTACCTTATCCTACTTTGATTCTCTCCTTTCTTCTCCATTTTCTTTCAGTTGTTCTTTTTCTTCTATTTTAGCGCCTGTCATTCTTTTCTCCCCCATTCTGTGATTTCTTCCTTTTTTTCCGTGGCTTTTCCCCTTTTGATATGGAAACTGATGCAATAACTGTCACTGTTCCACTGCAAAAACTGCTGAAACGCAGCACATTTTGGGTGTCCGTTCTTCAAGAAAAAATGTTATAAAACTGGGGGCAGTTCAGAACAGATCTGAGAGAATAAGTAAACAATCAGAACTCATGTTTTATGAGAGACTCATGGGTTTCAGTCTTCCTAGTTTATCCAAGAGGAGGTTAAGAGATCACTTAATCGTGGTCTGTAAATGCTGATGAGGAGGGTAGGCATTTGATAATAGCAGATATTACAGTCTTGGAAACAAAAAGCATATTGGAAACTAGTAGTTGAAAGCTATAGGTAGACAGGTTAGAAGTAGAAGTAATATGCCCATTTGACCCCTGGGTGAAGTTACTCATTGGAACAAGCTGCCCAGGGTTGTGGTGAGTTCTTTCTTTTGGAAGAATATTAAGCTTTACGTTAAACTGCTGTGTGGTTTTCTAAAACCTAGGTTCTAGCTCAGCTTCTGCTGCTGCACTTGTAGCAGGAAGTAATTGAAGAAGGTTCTGTGGTCCAGGCTGTGTGGTAGCTCTGACCAGATTAATGCTACAGCCTCTCTGACCTTAAAATCTGTGAATCTATGAATTTCTAATCACATACTTGAAATCTGTAAGAAGTCACTCATTTCTGCCTGGAGCATAAAGAGAGGGGCCTGTGCAATGTATCTGCTGAAGCACAAATTTAGGCTCCCTCAAGCTAAGGTGAAGAAGGGAATTCATGAGAGCAGCGTCTTTGTTCTCGTTGGAATACCTCGCTTTCAGACTTTTCAGGCAAACTTTAGGACTGTGACCTTGGCTGACCTAGCTGTTCTCAGCTGCTGAGTAGAGGCCTGATCTACTGAAATCATTAGCAGACAATAAGAACAACTGCAGGAAGAAGCTAAATCTGAGACAGAGTTAGAAATGGACTGAATACTGTAACTGGGTCCAAATTCAGCTTTGATCATAAAAAGGTCGATTCCCCTGAAGTTAGTGAAATCATACTCACTGACACCAAACCTGAATTTGGCCAGCTTGGAATGTTTTTTAATACATTCAACAGTAGCCTAATTTTTTTCCAGCTGCAGTATTTAGGAGTTTAACTATTGATTGCAGTGGAAATGTTGTTAAGCTGCTGCTGAATCCTTCTGAATACCCCTGCCAGTGGATACAAATGAACAAAGAAATGAGACCACATGATTTCACCAGTGAAATGGGTGCCAGTATCCTAGATCCATCTAAATACAAGATACTGGAGCTAGTCATATTAAAAATGGCAAACAGGCAGAAAAGCGTTTTCATTTATTAAACAGAAGTCCCAAAGAAAAGGTTTTAAAACATTCACCCAGCTTGCCAGGACTCCCTGATTAAGGAACACTGCTATCCTGCTGGTACTCATCTATTATTCTTCTGATTGATTGCCTTATTTCTGCAAGAGGAGAATATTCCAGATGTCCTTATATTCACGGTGAAAAAACGATGACACGGTAAAAGAAATTAAATATCCCCAAAACACATACTCTCTTATTCATATTTTTACCTGCTGCTGAACATGGAAGTTACGGCATGCAAATAAATATGTTCGCACTTGCGTGGATCAGCTCGTGCACGTTCACTGCATAGGCGTGTTATAAACACACATACTCATCCTCGTTTTGGTTTATCTTTAACCCGGAGAATTACCGCGTGCTTGTCCGCCTTTAGCACTGGAGGAGAGCAGATTAGAAGCATGTGCATGTCTGTGTGCATGTTTGACGGTGCGTAGGTGGTGAACAAACTGGAGGAATGATTGGCACTCATCAAAGGATGCAAGTGCACAGACACACACTCCCCCCCCCCCCTTTTGATGCATTCAGTGGCCTTTGCAAGGCAGGGTTCCTCCGGGTTAGCTGAGGAGCGCGTTTGAGACTCACCAGGGCGTCGAGGCGCGGGACTGGGGCTGGCCAGGGCTTTGTGCCACGAGGGAGGTGGCAGCAGGTGCAGCAGGTCCTTTGCTTAAAGGTATTAATTATTTCCTTTGTCCCTTTGGTAGCAGACTGCAAATCGGGGCGCTGTCCCTTGGCACTGGCTGCGCAGGGGCCAGGGTGCGTATGGGCATGAGTGCGGTGCGGGCAGGAGCACAGTGCGCGCATGAGCGTGGCACCCCCGGCCGCGATCCCTGCAAAGGCTGCAGCTATATATACACATATATATATGTATGTATGTATGTATGTATGTATGTATATGTGTATATATCGCCTGACTTTTTCCCTTTTGCCGAAGCCAAGAGGCCTTTGCTCAATGCAGACCAGGTGCGTGTCCGACTCGCAGCTAAATGCACCCCTGGGTCCACGCGCCTCACGGCAGTGCATGAGATCTGTTTGCTTTCTCTAACATTGAATTATCATATTTTTGCTACATGTTGAACGTGACAGAGGAGGGGGGGAAACGTGAGCAGTTGTTCGGGCTGGTTAATGAAGACCAGGCCGTGCCTGCGCGTCGGGGCCAACACAGCCAACTTTAATATAAACGCGGCGCAGCCCCGCTTATCTCGGAAGACAAACTGACAGACGGTGGGAAAGCGAGCTGCTGCACCGGGTTTTCCCTAGTCCTTTCCCAGTTTCTCTCCCCCAGGCGGGAGGGCGGGCGGCCGCCCGGGAGGCGGAGGGAAGCGGCCGCGGGGCTTTGGTGGCGTTCGCAGCGGCTGCACGTGCCAAAGGCTTTCCGGGGAGCCGCGTGCCCTGCTCCAACCCCGCCGCGGCGCAGAGCTCGGCAAGCGAGGCGCCCGAAGGGGGTTTGCAAAGGCCAAGTCAAAGGCGCTGCTGCTCAGTTAACTAAATGGGGGAAAAAAGCAATATATTAGCGTGTACCTAGATTTATGGGACGGGCGGCTCTGCTCTGCAGTTTTGCGCCGAGGCTCCCGGGGGGAAGCGCATCCCGCCGGCTCCCAGGCGGCGGCGGGCGCCGTTGGCCGTTGCACGGGGGCACGGCGGTGGGATGGCGTGCGGGGAGCGCTGCGTGCCGCCCCAGCCCCAGGCAAATCAAAGCAATAGCATTTCTGTGCATTCAGGTGGAAAATGCCCTTGGGGGAGGCTCTTTGCCTGGTGCAGCCCCTCTGCGTAGGGGCCAAAGCAGAGCCCGGCGGCGAGCGGCAGGAGGGGGCGAGGATTAGCTGGTGGGTGCCAAACCGCACGCCGCAGTGAGCGGCGAGCTGGTTTTGCCCCGGGCGAAAGGCACGCCGACTTTAATAGGAAATTAGGGCTTTGCAGGGCCTCTGCCGCGGCGGGGAGGTGGCGGCGGCCCCCCGCGTGCTCGCCGGCCCCCGCTGCCTCGGCTCGGCGGTGATGCTCCACTGCAAAAACGCGAGAGCAAGCAGCCGGGGGGGGGGGNACCCTAGTTTGTATTCCGCGAGCAACCCATTTAGCACAGCACAGCTTCATGTGTGAGAGTCTGTCTTCTGAGTTCAAAGCGACAAAAAAGCACCTTACTCTATGAAGAACATGGGGAAATAAAAGGGGCTTATTTTCCCTGGCTTCCTTCTGCTATAGGGAGTTTGGGACTAGGGATCTGTTACTGAATGTATAATGCAGAGTGTTTTGTTTTAATCCAGAGCTGGTGGGGAGCATTGAAAGCCTGTTCACTTGTCATCTGTTTGAGCAGTTAAAGAAGTTGGATAATTGTATTTTCCGTCAGAGAAGAATCGCTCTCCACCTCCACTTTCCACCACACCCGCAAGTAGCACAGTTTGAGGTATTCTTAAAGAAGGAAATTAAACAAGAATCATGAGCACATGATGTACCTGTCAGAAAAACAAACCTGTCAAGTGTGCATAGTGCCTTTTGCTTTCTAAAGTTTGTGTGATCAATTGGGGCATTTGGGCAAGCTATAGAAATAATTGGACCTATTTTTTCAACCCACTTTTAATTCCAAAGACTTGTATTCCAACTGGCTCAAATCTCTATTGTATCAAACATATTCTACCCACAACCCTGTGTGTGCAAACACATAGACACACACAACCTACCATCCTTGTGCACTGTCTTGGTCATACAGCAGTAAATGTCCTTCACGAACCCAATCTAAAACTAGTTGAAGTCAACAAATGCTTTTCCATTCATTTCACTTGATAGTGTCCATAATGCCTGGATGGACAAATAACTGCTCCCAGAGATGACATGTCTAAATGTGCTCTGCCGTCCAGTCCTCATCCACCTGTGAAACGGCTGTGAATAATCAGCCTCTGAAAACCTTTTTGTTCATCTTTAACTGCTTCCACTGTAATTGCACCATACTTACATTTGGGGTGACATAGACCATAGTTTGCCTTCAAATTTGCCTCATCTGCTAAAGCTGATGGGAATTCTTTTCCTTCTTTTCCAAAACCCACTTTTATCAAAAGATGCTGATTCACTAAAATGTTTTCTCTGAAATAACTTTGGCTCAGTGAACTCCCAATATATCAGAGTAGGTTTCTTTTGAGCTCTCTCTGGATTCGTAGCAGAGTGCTAGGAATCCTCCTGCTTCCCGTTTCCATAAGCAGAGACCCTGAAAGCCCTGCCTCTCCAGAGACTTCCAAGGCCTTTGAGCCCTTTGCTGCGAAGCCAAGATGGAGGAAGGCTTTGGACATGCTTCAAGAGTCCACAGCAGTGGGGCAGACTGAGCATTCACACCTCCCCAGCTAGAGAGATGTGACCTAGAAAGCGTTGTTTTACAGGAGAGTGCCAGAAAGCAGTGGGATCCTCAGCTCTCGTCAGGCTTGTTGCTCAGTTCCCTGGGAGGGAGACGATCTAGGAGTTCCTCTGGAAGACTGAAAGGCCAGAGGGAGCCCCAGGGGAGGCTTAGCTGTGTCTTGCAGAGTTGTGTGGGGAGATCAAAGATCTTGAGACTGCCTTCCAGAGCTTGTGACCTCTGGCCTGATCCCATAATATTTCCAGAATCTTGGCCAGCTGAACGCCCACTTGTTCTGGGAGTCTGAAAGCCTCGTGTTCCCCCAGCCTGCATATTCTCAGTAGCAGAGCTACCTGGAGCCATAGTCTCTGCTAGCTCCAGGTGGGAATCTCAGGACTGGTGAGATTGTCTTTTTCAAGCTGGAGCTGCAGGCTCTGTGCTGCATTCAAGACTTTTCTTTGCTTTTTTTTCTCCACTCCCTGAAGGTTGATGAAAGATGCTAAAATGCATTGGATTTTGATTTGACTCAAGCTAAAACTTCTTCTTTTAATAGATGTTTTTTGTAGACTGAATCCCTGCATTTCAGCCAGCTCTGTTCTCTGGTTAGTTAATCAGTCTGAAGAAGCCCAGGATGAAACCTGTCCCAGGCCTGCAGAGAGTAAAGGATGCCACGGAAGAATGGATTTTGGTTGAGCCTTACATAGAATTGTTGGCTCTGGCCATGTTTACGGATAGGAAATTCTTTTTATGGACAAAGCTACTCCCCAAACATGGGGAATTACTCATTTTTTTGTTTTGATAACCCTGAAGCAAAAAAGGGTTGAGAGGGCATATTTTCTGACCTGAACTACAGAGAGGTTTTAAAGTTATGCAGCTCCTTATGAAAAATAGTCTGGCCTGTAATGACCACAACTAATCACTACCTCAGTTTTCAGTATTGCCATGATGATGGACTAGTTTATCCTTTCTTTGCTMACACAATTTCTGCCTGGACTGAAAGTAAAACTCAGAATGGAACTCAGATGCAGTCAATAGTCTGAGAGCTATATTGACCAGTCATTTGAGAGCCATTTCTGTAAGCACTGGAGCAACCATATAGGGTTTTTTCCACCTATGCTGGGATGGAACAAGTATGCCTAGTGCCAGGATATGTTCTGATTTTTTAGAGACTATTATATCCTGTTTTCATGGTTCTGCCATGCCAGTGTTTGCTCACTGTCATCACAGAAGCTTGTAAGCAGTTTAGGAGGAGGAGGAGGATGCTGGAATCTCAGCGCTGCAACCCATGTACTTTGCAGGCAATTTCATTAAGGTCCAAGGGTAACACAGCAACTGTGGTTTAGACTGATGTTTATTTTCTTTTTTGTCTTAAGCTCTTTGGGTTGTAGATGAAAAGACCTCTGACTCCATTTCATGTTGGCTTTTATTTCACATTCCAGAATCTTGTCTGGAAGCCTTTTTATTCTTTTTTTTTTTTTTTTTTCCTCCTGGAAGAAGAACCAGAATTACATCAGCAAGAGCTCTAAAAGCAGTGGGACATCAATTCTTAAGTATATTGACTGAGACCAGGATCAGGCTCAGATTTTTGACCCCACTTCTCTGATGCATTATAAGCACCCCATAAGCATCGATATTGTGATCCATCCCAGTTAAGGGGTGTAGTCTATCTTTTTATAGCAGACAGAACATTTGAACAAAGACTATGTTCAAAGCTTATCCTAATTTTTTGCTGAAACAGCTCTACAATGCTTCATACACCAGCACGCTCTTCTGTTAAGAAGCATTTCTTTGGCCAGTATAGCTTATAACAGTTTCCCAGCCCAAATAAAATGTGTCACTCAAGGGATTTTTAACTAGTATGACTGTGAGCTTAGGGCCAGCATTGCGCTGTCAGTTAGGGAATGCAGGCTCTTTTTGTTTGTTCTGCATTTTTCTGTCCAACATAGAAGTTTTGCTGATCATTTCGTTAAGTGCACTCAAAGCCTCACTTGGTCTATCCTCACAGTGCATGCTATTAAATAGTTGGCACAAATTTGGGGAAAGTCTGGGAAGGCTCATTGCAGAGCTGTCAGATGGGGCTGGGCACAACATGCCATTGGTTTGCTTGGCTGCTGTTAGAATACGTTGATCTCTCTTTCTCTCTAGTGGTAGGTTTTTAGGTATTTGGGCACTTCCTCCTTTACCAGATGTTAGCTCTGAACGCATTGCTTTATCTCCTATCATCCTGTGATGCTGAATCCATGGGGAACATGCACTTACTATGCTGGTCTGTTCACGAAGATACTTATACAGCAGTACGTTCTTTGCTTTCTTCTCCTGTGGATGCACATACCACCCATAGAGAAGAGACCTCTGAGGTTTAGTTGAAAATCATGTTTTTTCTGCAACTCAAAGAAATTCTTCCAGGTACCTTGGTACTAAGAAAGCTCAACCATATGCTGTTACTGAACCAGCTACCACCCAGTGACAAAATTGCTGTCATGATGTAGTTGATCCTACTGCAATGTGGGAGAAGCAATCAGCACCCTGCTTTGTCAGAGCACAGGGCATTCTTGAAATGTAGGGTGTAATACGTTGTGGCGTGCTGTGCAGCTGCGTTAGGAGGCAGCAGCAATGGCTCTTTGCTGCGAGGGATAATGGAAATATTACCTTAATTCTGTACAGACTATAGGGAGGAAGAAACTGAGTTTAATCTTCAGCTTCTGCATCTGTTCCAGTCTCTTAATATGTAATGATTGCTCAATAACATCTCTCTTACGTTATCATACGTCAACCCTGGTGAAATAAGGACATTTGAAGGTGGCAAGAAATTCTGGGGTGCCAAACCCAAGGCATGCTGACTTTTTCGGGAGTGTTCAAAACTATGAAAACTCAAAAAAGTCAGGCAACCAAAGTTACCTGTTCTTTCTGGAAATTTGGGAGTGATGCTCCAGATTTTGCTAAAATTAACCCACCCAAAGTCATGTTTTAGAACTTTTTGATAAGGCAAGGGGACAGTTGTCAGTAGTTGTCAATGCTTCTACTTAAGAAGGAAAATCTGACCTACAGAAAATGATCTCTTGCTCCCGTTCCTGGCATGTACCAGAGGCAGGAACATTCTTAAACCGCTTGCAGCTCTAGCAACAAGTTTCTCCTGATCTGTACGCTCAGTAGGAAAGTGTTGAGGTCATGTCAGTTGTGCAAAGAATAACACAACAGAGTGCAAATTTGGAGTTTTTCTTCCTCTTACGTTTCCTGCTGCTCCAGGTAATAGTAACATTCCTGGAACTATCACCTGCATCTCCCAGATGCAGGCCTAAATACAGTAAATAAATAAAAAATAACAAATTGTTCATACAAGACACTAACACCTAGTTTTTTCTCATGTCTGTTCATAAGAAATGCTCCTGTCTTTTAATGAGAGATATATTTTAGCTTATTTCTCCAGTTCCTAATAGCTTTTTGTACTCTTTTGTACAGCTCTGTGTAACTAAGTAAACAAGGCTAGAAGATCTAAAATGAGGAAGAACCACCAGAATATGCAAAAACTGCCGTAACAGGCATGCAAGGAAATAGGAAAAAGTTGTTACTCTTCCCTATTGAGTCTGAAACAGCATTCCCATAAGGTTGTGATATGCGCACACAGTTTTTCCAGAAGAATTGCTAGTGGATTACATCTCACAGTGTTCTGGAAGTCTGTTGCGTTGTCCATCAGGAACCTGTCACCATGAATCCTTGTAACAGACTGGATTTTAGTGGTGCTCGGTGGGCAGAAATGCAGTATGCATGTCTAGATTCATATGTGTGGAGATGGTCCAGCAGAAAGTACTTGCTGTCAATAGAGGCAGAATAATTTCCCCAGCTGTGAAATACTTTATACTAAAGTTATTTTTTAGAGATTTTTCCTCTTATATTTCCTTCCTAATACGCAGAAATAAATCCCCTCAGTCTAATGTTCTTATCTCTTTTTTTTTGATGAATTTTCTCTCTTCGCTCCTGCTCTCAGCTGTCCCTGAATTTCCTTCCTAAATCCCTTCTGTCCTTTGTTGACCTCCTGTTGTCCCTCACTGTCCACTGCAGCACTTCCAAAGCAGAAAGGAAAAACACACGCACAGTAAGAGAGTGCACATTATCCTCTAGGTGTTACATRTTCATTTTATCCTCCTTTCCACCTCTTAAATCAGTCTCTGTTTTATCAAATCCAGAAACTAATAACCTTTACTTGAGAACAGGTGGGTGAGATTGTTGGACACAGGAAGGAGTAGTGCACAGCTGTCCCCAGCGTCACCCGGGGCTGCGTTTGCCCTTCCTTCTCGCGTAGGGGTGTAAGTTGTGAGGTTAGCGGCCACAGAAGAATTGGATAAAGAAGTCCAGAGCACAGGAGGGAATAGTCTGCTTTGGGGCACTCTTCTGGGCAGCAGAGCGCTGCAAATTGGGCATTTCATTGCCCTACAGTACCAGCATATTCCCAATGTGAGAGACAGGGCATCTGGGCCCTGTCTAGTAGCCTGATAGAATAAAAGATTTATTTCAAGGAGACTGACATGTGGAAGTCCAGCAGCAGGTAGGAACATGGCTAAATACTGCCTATAACAGTAACAAAACTCAGAGACCTGTTAACCTTAAAACAATCATTTATGAGAGGAAAGAGACCCTTAATCCCGTGTGGCTGAGCAGGCTCATAGTGGTGAGAATGCTTTTAGGTAAAAGCACTGACTGAAAACTGCTTTCCTTAGTATTGAGGCGAAAGCGCTACCTGTTCCCGGTGACTGAGGATGTAGGATCTGAGCGACRATGGATAGTAGCCCCTTGCTGCTTGTGTACTATGATGGCGTATAGTTTATTGAGCCATCCTGCAACTTGGCAACCTGTCTCACATTTTTTGGCAGCTATCGATGGTTCAGTGTCTCTATGCATCTGTTTGGCTGCAAATGCATCCCCAATACAAATTGAATCAGCATCAGGATTCTCAAATGTCAGGGCTGTAGCAGATGATATACCACTTGAAGAAGAGAGGACATATCAAGGAAGAAGAAACCTAGGATAACCAGATTGTTACAGTTCCTAAACAGGGGATGGGAGTGAAACATTGTAGGCCATCCTCCCACTCAGAGGGACTGCTGCTGACGGAGGTCAGCTGTGGCTTTGTTTAGCTTGGTTTTGAAAACCTCGAGGGATGGAGATTCCTCACCTGCTCTGGGCAGCCTGTTCCAGGGCTGCATTACGCTCCTAGTGCTCCTTCCTCCCCTAATGTCTAACCTGAACCTTAGTGCAGACAAGATGAAAGAGATTGTCCAAGCATCACGGCTGCTGCATTCAGTTATGAACAAACTTGTGTCAGCCATCAAATAAAGACTTACAGCAATTAAAAAAAWATCTATAGTAGTTGTAAGAAAAGCTTAGACCTAGGAGAACTGTGGAGACACTACTGAATGCAGCTCCGTGGTAGGAACAAGCAATCAGTGAATATGAGGGCCAAGGTCACACAAATTTAGTATGAGAAGAGTCAGGAGAAATAAATGAGTAAAACTGATGATCAACAGAAAACGATAGAAAGAACAGGGGTCTCAGCAGGTGAAAGTAAACATACCACCAACGGCATAAACACTGTTTAGGACTGACGCAAAGGCGAGCGCACTGAGGGGACTGTGTAAGGCTTAAGCAGCCCGTAGGAACTCGTGGTAGAGGTCATGTCTCTTTTGTGGTTTGATTACCAACAAAAGAGCAAACACATTAACAGGTAAGGAAGAGCACTGTCTTGGAGCCTGCCTGCAATCACAGAGATCTCGGTGATCTCTAGGAGGGAAAACACTGGAAGTGGCATCGTGAATGCACTGGGCTCGAATGAATAATGTAATTACTGAATTTCTGTAAATAAAGGTTTAGATATAAATCAAATTTTAAACATAAAATTCTGTAAATATAGTTTGAGGAACAACTGGCAGGCAATACATGAAATAGTGAACATATTGGCATACCTTCACTGCATTTCTAAAGAGATCTTAGCTATTCCTGACTTTCATTTCTCGCTCTTTCAAATTGCTGGTTCTCACAGAGGCTTGACCTCCATCCTCTGATATCATCTCTCCAGCTGTCCCTTTCATTACAGGTCTCTTTTTCTATTCCACTTGTTTTCCAGGTGCAGATCCAGTTAGAGATGCTGGTTTTCTCTTATTTTTACCTATCTTTTGAACAGCAATACCATTCATATCATCTTCCATTTCTTCCTCCCCATTGCTATAATTGCCTGGTACTATTGCAAATATATTTTTTTCTCCTGTTTTGACYCTCAGTCCTCTATGTACCTCTCTTCAGAATACCTCACAGTCATCCTTCTTTATTTCAGCTACCACAGTGATAACCCCTCAGGCAGCTCTGTTAACTGTGTCCTCAATCCTCAGTTCAACCTTTAGCTGAGTTTAATATCCCCATTTGCCTTAAGAGCTGTTCTTTTGCCCTGGTCTGTCTTTTCAAAAGCTTGTAGAACTTAAATTAGGGTCTATTTTGTGAGCGTTCTTAACCTGAAACAAGATGCTATCATTTCTAGTGGTTTGATGCCAGATCCGTTACTTTCGCTGTAACTGAATACAGAATTTAGTACAGCAGGAACAGAGAAGATTTAAAGAAAATGCTGCAACAGCCCRTTGGAATAATCAGCTCCTTTATTTGCACATGCAGATGTGAACTTTAAAAGTTACAGTATTTTAACCAATATATATATATCAACAGTTTTAGTGTTATTCTTACGATAAGGACTCGGGATACCTTGACCCACAGCACACAGTGTAACGGGGGAAGTTGAAAGGTCTGAGCAGAAGTGAAGAATTCAGAACCTGGCAGAAAGGTTGGGTCTTGACAGATTTGATGCATATGCGGGTACTTAGATATCCTAAGCTTAAAGCCTGTACTTAAACCCTGTAGAAATTAAGAATGTGGTTCAGGGCTTTATGGACTAAGCACATTCCCGAAGAATATGTTCTAATGAATTAGCCTTGGATACTTAGTGACRCAGTAGTTGAAAGATCGAGGTTGCTCCTATGTGCATCAGAATATGTTGATGCTAGATGGGAATTTTTTTAATTGGTTTTGTAGCCAGGCAGTTAAGAACAGGTATTTGTTGCCTGGTGAGGAAGTGGCATGGCAGGTAATAGAAATAACTCATTGATTTTCAAAAAAGTATTTTGTGGCCCAAAATGGGTATAAAACATATTGGCCCAAGCTCTGGGTTGTCATAAGAGAGCTCTACTCTAGCTGGATTCGGTAGAAGTGCAGCTTTTTGCTATGGGACTGAATTTGGCCCTTGAGTTTTACATTGTTCCATCTCTGAGATAAAGCTCAGAGTCTCCCTGATCCTGTTGCTATGAGAAATCATTTTTATTCACCCGAGGGCATTTTTGCTCCACCCATTTTGTGCATTTTCCAAGCCATAATATACTTCTTCTCAAACAGATTATTTGATTTTTATTCCTTTTATTCTTAAGTGATTTCCTGAGGGGTGGGGGGATTTCTGTGCATACAGAAAAATTGTTAAACTGAGACCTCATTATAGTAACTTCAAATGGCTGTTTTAAACTGCTGACTGCCCATCTAATTCATTATGGTAAATGTTCTTTGCTTCTGGGCACCTCCCTCTCTCTGTGTGCCACAGTGATGCAAGAAGAAATGCAGAGGTCTCTGGGGGAGCTCGACATCTCACCCAAAGCACCAAAGGGCATGGACCGCATGGGTTTGTGAAGTTAGTCTCTTCCTGCAGAATCAAATTCTCCCCATGGGTCCACTGGTACGTTTGTGCAATCATGAAAATACATAAATTAGAAAACCAGAGTAGAACAGGAATAAGTTTTAGTCAGTAAAAATTGTTTGTAAATTCATACGTTTGCTCGAGAAATTATGCCTTTGGAAAGGGCAGTACACAGGCAGCACGGACGCTGCTTTGACTCCCAGCATATACTGCAGTGCAAAACATACCCAGCACGTTATATGTGATGTTATCTATATRGCTTCAGTCTCTGGAGAGGGAATGTGGCTGCCCCGTGAAAGCTGAACCTTGGGGGTGGCAAAGATCACATTACCCTATCAGAGGCGTCTTCTCCTTCAGCTGTCCGCAGCTGCGAAGCCTAGGAAAGCACGTTCTTCCCTCTTTAAACAGGAACCTGCCTTCAATTCCTCTTTGCTGTTACACACGTCCCGTTAAGTCTGTCACTTGTTTGGGGTTGTCTACTGGCCATCTGCTGTGAGGGATAAGTAAATATATGCATATAATGCTTTCTTCACTGCTGCATTATTGCATTTTTAATTCGGTATAACAGTGGACATGCCCTGCCACCAAATCCGAAAGGACACAACACAGATAACAGACCTACTAACTCCTGAACATACTGGGCAACAGGATCAGTAGGGGATTCCCAGCACTTCCAGGGAATTAGCTCCACAGGATAGGTTAGTCAAAAAGTATATTCATCTTCAAATGATAACTAGAAGCCCTAAGGGAAAACAGACTTTGTGGCAGCTGTTTTTCTCCCCTTGACTGCTCACTTTTCACTTTGTACTTTAGCTCTCTCTTGCCCTCAATTAACCAGTTCTTGATACCTGCCCRGCTTTGCAGAATCAAGCACTTAATCATAGACGAAGGCTAAACTTTCTTCTTCGCAGAACAATTAAGCCTCTGAACCTTCTGCTCTGTGCGTCTTGGTCTTCTCATCCTTTTGCATTTCCCCATCCCTGCAATCAAACTCGTCGTGAGTAGCTGAAAGCGCAGTGCATTTCTTTTCTTCATTATTCTCTATCTTGATAAACCAGTGTGACCAGCAAATGGCACCAGATTTCTGTTTGCATGTTGGGACTCCTCGGCTGCAGCATTATCCACTGTTTGTTACTTCAGGCTTGCTGCTGGCATACACGGGTTCATCGAACCGGAGCCGGAACCAGCTTTCCTGTACCAGTTCTCCTGCTGCSTGTGGTTTCCAGGCACAGGGCTCAATGCAGCTCCTGTTTGTGTACGTTGCTCACAGATCCTGCTATTTGATTTAGGGATCTCCTGGTCATCTCATCTGCAATACAGACTCGACTCTACAGAATTTAGCACTATAGCTAGAAGGCTACTCATCTCCTAAGAGAGCCTGCCTTTGACCTTGAATGCTCTTGCAGTTGTTAAATGCTTGTGCAGGTTTCCTGAGGAGACAGAAGAGCCAGTTTTGCAGTATGACTCTGCCTCTAAATGTGACTATAAAAATTAATGGCATTTTAGGTTTCCCGGTTTGTTTTTTCTCCATGGCTTGTAAATCAAACGTGTCCAAGCTTGCAAGTGAGGAAGAAAATTTCCTAATGGCTAGTGTCTCAAACTCGCTCACTCGATAAAGTTACCTGAAAGTAAAGCTTCTACACCGGAGGGTTAGTTGATTAGCTTTATGGACGGTACAGGAACCAGCGTAGATGTTACTCCTCCTGTCGTGGCTGGGTTTATTTTGCAAGGCTGTGTTTGTTTTGCAGGGATGACAAAAGTATCAAAATCTTGTTTGTGTCATTTGGCCAAACAGAATCGTTTACAAATACACAACAGGGAGCAAGGGGAGGCTTTTTTTGAAAGCTCTGCTTACCGTACTGTAAAAATACTTATGCAATACGGCACAGCACTGCTGGTGGGGACACAGCTGTACTAGTTAGCCTCACCTGAAACAAGACAAACCAAACCGGTGAAAATTCTGCTCTCCTGCTGGGACTGTATCTACAGCAGGGGTTTCTGTGGTCACAGCTTTTTTTAGTCGCATCTTGTCGTGCTGCTGTCTGATACAGTCATGTTGGCAGAACCCTGAAGTGCAGCTACTCTTCTGACCGTACATATGCTTTTAAGCACACCTAGTGCAGAAAGGTACCATCTGCCCCTCATAACAGGAGATGGATCTTTTCTGATTGTCCTGAGCTGAGAGTACTGGAATCATTTTAATGTGGGGACAGGACTATCAAAATAAGATACTGCATGATAATCAGAAAATTCGGTCCTGCAATGCAGCATTACAGAAAAAAAAAAAAAAAATTAGCTTTCACACATCGGGGTCTAAAGCTGCTAAGTAAACAAGCAGACAGTATATTGTGCAAAAAAAAAAAAAAAAAAAGGCGAGAGAGGGAAAGAGAGAGAGAAAACCAAGCAGTTTGTCTCGCTGCGCCATATAGGGGAATTCAGAGCAAGAGAACTGTGTATTTGGGTCAGCTGAGTCCTAAAGGAGAATTTTCCTGCAGTCCCATTTTCATACGTTGTTGTTGAAGATGCCAGACCTTAAAGAGACAAATATTAATAAGAAATAATCACATAATTGTAACCTGCCTGTTCTGTTGCTGCTGCTATTTCAAAGAAAGATCAGCTAAGCCACTAGGGGTACGTCTAAACGGTGCAACACAGGGTCATGCAGAGACACCTAAGTTAGCTCTGAACACACTCACACGGAGACAGAAACGCTGTAGCCGTATCAGTGCAGTGCTCAGCTTGGGCTCATTAGCCAGCTTGTTTGGAGCCAGCTGAGATGTCTCTGCCCAGCATGGAAATTTCTTAGTTCTCCTCTGAAAGACCTCAGGTCTTATCCAGGCCTGATCCACAACCCGCTAAATTCCAAGAAAGTCTTTGTGCTGATTTCGGTGCACTTTGGACCAGACTCTGACATCCTTTGGAGGACAGTCTCCCTTGGGAGTGTTGTTCTCTGCTGTGCAGAGAAATCCTTCTGCATGGTGCTCTGCAGGGCTAGAGAAAACCCAACTCCTAGACCACCATGGGAATCAGCAAGTACAGAAGAGTATCACACTGACAGAACATCCCGTTAATACCAAAGATGCTTAGCTGAAGCAGTCTTCTGGCACATTCTCTGTGGGAAGTGAAATGGAAGTCAAATCCAGATTTCCCCAAGCTTCTTCATGCCCCTCCCGTTATTCTCGCTCCGCTCTGGTACTTTCTTCCTTGGTGCTTTTGCTCCTCCTCATCCAGCCTTTTCACCCTTGCTCAGGCTGCAGTACGYGGATCAGCGTCACTCCGGCTTGGATTGTCTGGTTCTTTTCCACGTCTGTTACCTTTGGTTTTTCTACCTAGAGTAAAAAATCCAGAGAGCAAAGGCTTTCCCAGAGTTCCCCTCTGAAGCTGCCCCCTTTTGCAGCAAGCCTGGAGCAGCGTTCCCCCACAAAACATGTTCTCAAGAGTGTGCGCGTTTAAAACAAACAAGCAAAGGAGGATAAGTGATTTTTGCAGGAGGAATAATCAAAATTGTATTTTACCATTTGGTGGTCTAGAAGAATAAATTGATGGTTGCATAACATGGAATTTTCTGAAACCTGTGTGTCGCTGGCCAGTGGTTAAGCAATCAAGTCGGGGGGGGGGGGGTGCGTGTGTGAAGACAGACTGCTTGATTTTTTCCTCCTTGAAGACCAAGGAGGAGGAAAGGATGTTTGAGAAAAAACCTCTCTGATGTCCAGATCACACAAGGTCCCTCAACCAGGCAGACTTATGAAGAGATTTGTATGGTGCTATAGTGTTTTAATGTATCAACTACAAATGGTCCCAGAAAAATTTCATTCATTTGGAGAAAATACAAGATAGTGGTGCAGCAAATGTACTTGTGCTTTTCCTATCGAGAAACTGCTGTTGTCAGTTTGAGCCTTTGGTGTGGACTGTAGTTGTATCCCTTTCCAAAGGCCTCCCACAGTTGCCACTGCAGGGATACAGAATCACAGAGGTTTAATACTGCCCATGGTCCATCCTCTGGCCGGTGACTCCTTCATCCTTTTCACTACCGCAGCGTYGGAGGGGCTGCACCGCGTTTTGCCTGCTTTGCCAGCCGGCCCGACACAAAGTGAGCATGAGGCAGCTGTGAATTAGTCCTGGAGATTTTGACAGTGGAGTGAGGGGTAATGCATGTATGTGAACTGCTTGTGATTAATATCAAGTGTGGCTTTTTTTAGCAAGAAGCTGTCATCTTCAAAGCCCCCCCCCAATCTTGCTCATTAATTTTAATTTTTTTTCTAGTCTTCCTGTTAAAAATGAATTCTTAATGAGTGCTTCTGCTGTTTAAAATGCCTCAAATTCCCCCTGTAATGATGCCTCTCCATCAAACTGAAAACACATTCTTCGTAAACAAAAAACAAGACCTTGTGGCATGCAATTTACATACCTTCTGCGCCAGCTCTTAATTTATAGTATTTAAATTTATYTTTATTTTTTTTCTGTCTGTTTCACCCTGGTTATGCTGAGTGAACACATGATGTTGATCGTTAGTTATCATTTATTTTTTACTTGGTCTCTGTTAAAAGAAAGTTTGTTCATATAAAAGCACTATTTGTGGTCCCTCCGTCTCTGAAGTTTGCAGAAAGTTTAGCTTGTTAGTAGCAAGTGTTTTTTCTTAGCACCTGTGTTTCACTATAGTTTGGGGGCTGGGAAATGTATTCTAATAATTGTTGTCAGTATTTTAAAAGTCCATTCCTACTCTTGGACAGAAGTTTTAATCCCATCGACATGGGCACAAACAAAATCATTAGCTAGTAAGTTCAGCTCCAGTTGGTATCAGAGGAAGCTTTGCAGTAGTTGCCTGTTTTCCACTGGTACGTACAGAGAAAAACTAGTCTCTCTGTAGTGTATTTGTAGTCTCTTTAGTATAGACCCAACAGCCATGAATGGCAGAGCAGAAGCAGAAGGCAAAACCTGGGATGAAAATCCGTCAGCGTGTTGCCACCTGTCTGAGCAAGCGGACTGGACGGTAAGGAGCTGCAAAGGCACCGCAGCAGTTCGGGAGCTGTTGATGCGGCGTGGCACCGGTCCCCAGCACGGCGGCCAGCKCTGCGCCTGGCCCTGCTGACGCTCCCGCTGAGGGTAGGAAGCGTGTCTGCGGAGCACCGTGCTCCCTCGCTTCCCAGCTACCCGAATACACGGCGGCTTCAGCTGGAACGAATGAATAAAACATGATTTTAAAACCATCTTAAAAACCTCTTTTACCCTGCTATATCCTCAAGATGGAAGGGGAGCAACCTCAGGTGGAAGTACGCCTTTCTTCATTGAGCTCAGCCTTGACGGCCAGAAGTCTCTACAGACAGTTGTTGTGTCTTGAGTTCTGGTCACCCAGTCCAAAACCCAGACCTTCCCTGATGAGGTCTCAGATTGGGGTTCAGATATGCTCATCACTTTGAAAAATGCCCTGCTCCGATACCAAATCACGGTGTTGCCTTAACTAGGTCATTTGCCATTAAGTGTTCAGGGCTAACTAGCCCTGGGAGCCCAGGGGGAGATGCAGACCTCTCAGAGCCGCGTATTTAAGTTTGTGGCATTCAGAACTACCAGTGAGATGAATGAGGGCGTCCAAGCTTCTGACTCGTGTTCTTTGCTGCCTTTGCCCCACTGCTTGCAGGCTCTCCACAGAAACTTTATTTGTTTTAGTTTTGAGGGGCCTTAAAAGCTAAGATGTGCCTTTCTGGAAATCCTGTGCTTTGAGCTCTTGAGCTAGGAACTCTGTTGTAAGTGAAAGCATTAGAAACTTTGCATGAGAAGGAGCTAATTTCCAAAGCGTTTTGGTTCTGTTTGGGCAGAGTCTGCTACTCCGTTTTATTGTAACTTTGACTTGACTTTATAACCAACAGGCAGGAGATGTGTTGCCTCCTGACAGCAAGGGTAAACCAGGACTACAGGGGGAGAGGGGAGCTGTCTATGCTGTAGATAAAGAATTGTTTGTATATCAAAAAACTGTGATAGAAATGAGGAGGACTCCTAATGGAAGCCAAACAATTTACTCATGCAGCAGAGGAAGGTGTAATTTCCAATCTGAAGCACTTTAGGGGCCTTCATCTGCCTTTTGCCATGTACTGGCTGTCATTTTATTTCCAGGAGTTATATTCTGCGTCTACCAGCACAGCTGCAATCTGCACCCACTGCTGTGCTAGCCCGTAAATCCCTGCAGCTGGTTACGTGCTCTGAGTTGCTGTGTGCAGTCTGACTGTGCTCCCAAGGACCCTTCCTGCCGGCACCTGGTCCCCGCATACAGCCCGGGAAATGTATTTCTCCTGCCCCTCCGTGAGATTTCCTTGCTGGTTTCCATCTGCATTTCTATCTGCTATTAGAGGTCTCTGTACAACTGGATCTCCTCCRTGTGTGGCTATCAGGGAGATACAAATCAGTACATAGTTTTTGTTGTAATATAACCTGTTTAGTAATTAGGCAGGGAGATACACCCTTGGCTTTAAGGTGTGCTGGTGATAGAAGAACTGTGAAATGGAAAACATTTTTTTAATATCTCTTGTTTTTTCCACTGGCCTAAATGCAAGTTTCACTGAAGTATATTCCTCAGGAAATTTGATTAAAATACTCAYTTCAAATGAATTAGTAAGTTTGGGTCTGGTTTCTGCTTCCAATTTCATGATCAGGATGCTGTTTTATGAATGTACTGGGCTTTCCATGCATCTGTTCGTTTTTTCAGTATTTCAGTGACTCATTTGGGGGTAAGGAATTTTTCAAAAACAGGTTATTAGCAAAACCATTCATACTTGTTGCTGTTTTAAAATCACTGTTCCGAGTTTGTTTCCCTTGTTCCCTCGGTTGTATGGGTTACCCTCTCATTGACCGTAACTTTTGAAGCAGGTAAGAGAGTTTGCTGTGACAAATAATGAGCAGCGTATGCCCTTGTTCTTACATAAGCAAAGGGTAGGCACAGAAAACCCCCTGTCCCTCAACCAAGACAGCTAGAAGGGTACAGAATTAGCTGAACAAAGTGACCACTAGGCTCTAGACAGGCATTTGCAGCGTTTGACTGCTTTGTGCCTACAAAACTAATCCTGACTGCGTGTATGACTCACTGAGAACTATCACATTACCAAACCGAAGCAAATACAAAGCAACAACTGGAGGTACGCACAAGCTTGGTGAAGACAGAAAGATGACTGTAGGGCACATCGTTACAATGACTATATCCCATTTCTCTGTATGCCATCGAGAAGCCAGTTTTGCTSTCAATCCCATTTACTCTAATGGAGGTTATGCCTGCATTACAGGCAGCAGAGTAGGCTGTGTGAAAATGGGTGGTCAGAGATGCTGTAGCGCATTCAGGTAGATGTTGCCAAAGCACCCGCGCCCCATCTTGCTGAGCTAAATAAGTCATAGCTCAGGCCTGGCTTCTTTTTATTTGTTTCTTTTATTTTGATTGTTTAAGAGCCAACACTGAGTAGACTGAAGATGCAAGAAATAGCCTTGTGGCATGAAGGGTGAGGGTGGAGGTCAGGAGGAAGGACTACAACCTTTCCCTTGGGGTTCATGGACTGTACAGCTTAGAAGGAAATAAGATCTCTGCTCCTGCAGTCACATTGCACCTTCTGATGGTATTTGGCTTTGGCATGATGTCCTTAAAACTTCTGCTTCTCAGCTCTTCTCTTTCACTGACAGGTTCATAATCTGCTAAATCAAATCATTTTCTTAAAGGATATTCTGCTGCTGACAGAGAGGCTGAACATGGTAGAAAAGAAATGGTCTCCAGATTTTTTGCTGTTAACCTCCCTTGTCAGACAGCAGGCAGGGCACGTTCCTCGCTGCCCCACCAAGTGGGACCCAGCGCTCTGGCCCACATCGCTAAGCAAACAGCTGCAGCGGCATAAGATGTTAACGTCCTGCTACTGCTTATTACTGCCCCCATGGCAGGGGTGGCAGAAGAGACCATGCGTCAGGTGCATTAGCACAAGCTTACCGTTATTTGTGGTTTAAACTGATAGGCTGGGTAGTAAATGGGAGCTGCTGAAGTGCAGGGGCAGGGTTCACTTGTGTTGATTCTGCTGCGGGAGGAAAAACCTCTGGAAAAGGAATCACGTGAGTAAGTGGGGGCAAGTACTATCAATAGCCCAGCGAAGGTAAGAAGCAGCCCTAGCTCCCTCGTTCCCCTCAGTGGCGGCTGCTTTTGTGCAGGAGAATATTAAGACCTAAGCAGGTCTTAATTTCCTTCATATTGTTTGTATCCCCCTTTTTACAGGTGAAGACAAGCAGTGAGAGGCAAGGTGATGTTCTGAAGGTCAAAAAGGAAACGTGTCTAAAGGCTTGGCTCTCAGGCCAAGACTGCTGTGATCTGTATGGACAGACATGCTGGTCAGCAAGGAGAGTTTTCACTTATCTGCTGATTATTTGGAATTTGGGGGATTCCCCATAGGACATATATAGGAACAAACTAGCTGGAATAGTGGTTGAAACATGAGCTTCCTGCAGTAAGTGACCTGAGAACTGTCTCCATTTAGTCCAGGCCATCTCATTCTGGACTAAGAGTTTCTTTTTTGTCATAGAATTTAATACCCTTTCAGACTTAAGCCAAGTGGGGAAAGACAGTTTTTAGTCCACTCCCTGTGCAGAGCAATTTGGGAATACTTATTTCTTTTAAAATTGGCTTTCTTGTGCAGAGAAAGAACTAGCTATGTAGATGCGAAGAGGATGTATTTTGCCCTTTGAATTGTAGAGAGGAAAGAAACCTGCTTTGGAGAACTAAAGCCAGCCTCCGTACAAAACCAAAGGCAAATTCAAAGGTGCAGGAGCATAAACACTGCTAAGTGCGAAGAAATGGCCTTTTGTGATAAGTTGCTGAGCCTGATCTAGCCGTATTGCTGATTCATAGCGTGTGCAACCGAACGACTGCAGCTGCAGCGAGTGCCRCGGGAGGCCCGCCAGGAGGGGCTAAGCAAAGGAAGGTGAGGGTTGGGACTGCAGTTGCAGTTACAGCCCCGGGTAAATCTATGCCTGGTTTTGTGCCATGAGGTTATTGATCCTAAGGAGAGAATAGGCTGTTTCCTGTAATCTGTTGTGGGGCGCRGAGAGAGAGACTAAGGTGTGGGGGGTTTGACTTTAATTTGGGTCACAGCCCTTCCTCGTATTTGTATGGCACATATTGCTCTGTGTATTTTTAAGTAARTGGAGGAATGTATTTAGCTGGGTTGCTCCCAAAAGTCAGGAGAACTCTCTAAGCGCAGTCTGCAAAGTTTTCTCACCCAGTCCCTGTTGTTGCTGGGACCCGTTGCTGCAGTGTGGTGCAGCTCCTGCCTTCCTCTTGTCTGCGGGAGCAGCTTTTCCTGTGAACTGAGGTCAGCCATTTGCAGAGTCCTTAGCAYGGTCTAAGCCTGATTTCTGACTGAAGCTCAGTTTTGGGGGGCTGTGAAAGGCATGTCTTTAGTGAGCTACATGGGTCTGTGTGTCCAAGGCTCTGATGCATACTTATAAGTCATTCTTATTAAAGCTAATCAGTTATAGGCACCGTCTGTCACCCAGAGCAGCTGTTTGTCTCCTAAATGAGAATTCCCACACCTGCGCCTGCCCTCATTACTGCTACATCCCGACCACATGCCCTCTTGCTTGCTCCYTTCCCTTCCCTTCCGCAGCATGCTATAGCTGGAAGTCAAAGGCAGAAATTTCTCCGGCCTGTAGGTGCTGTGTGTGCCATGTGACAGTTCAGAGGGAAGCCTTATGGTCCAGCGGCTGGAGCAAACGTCCACGAGCCTGGCAGTGCCTGAGATGTGATGCTGGCTAAGCAGCTGACTGTGTGGCCTTGGGCAAGTCACTTGACCTCTGTGGGCCTCAGTTAACCCAGCTGGAAAATTGGGTAAAAAGCAGAAACCTCAATGCTGTGTCTGAGCCGAGTTCTCCTGGGGAAARATATAAATGGCAGGAGGGTGGATGTTTACTGCTCCAGGCTTATGAATTATGGGAGGTATTTGGATGACTGGAAGTGCCAACTGGTGTAAATAACTGGTGCCCAGGTGCACGTAGAGGCTGGTGACAGAAATTGATGGCAGTGTTCCCTAGAGAAGAACATGCCTGGGTTTTGTCTCAGGTCAGGCACGTGCCATGTTTAGAAGAGAGGTAGTGGACAGCTGTGACCAGAGTTTAGTGAATGACTGGTATACTCGTGCTAGGAGGCTTTTTATTCCTTAAAGCCTGATCTTTCACTTTTGGAACATCCCTGATTTTCCTGGAATATTGGGGGACTATGAGACTAATTAGAAGTATATTCGGTATAACTCAATAGACTGAATTCTCTAGGATTTGCAAGTATCTGTGAAGTAAATAAAAGGGGAGAGGAGGGGAAGGTAGTAGGTGTAAAAGCAAATCTCAGGAAGAAAACCAGGTAAAAAGAGGAAAGTCAGACCCTGTGGCTACTATTTCCTTTAAAATATTCTGGCACAGTAGGTTGGCTTGTGAGTTAGAGCTAGAAGCAACGTGGTCCAGAGAGATGCACAAGTTGCTCCCAAAAATTTCACCTGTAGCCTTCCATGAGGCTTTGGATCAGGAACTTCCCTGTGATTTCAGTCCTGTGGCTCCAGGCTGCTGTTTCCCAGCCTAGCTCAGTCCCTCCTGCGTGCTTTTCTCATTCAAGTCCTGAATCTCCCAGCAACTCTCACTGTTCAATTTCTCCTGGTAAACTAAAATACGGGCACTTTGCAGATAGTTTGGTAGATATATCTTAACCTATCAGGAAAAGTGATGGGTAAGCAAAGACATTGCATGTTGAAAGAGCTCCCCTCTCCACTCTCATCTCCTCCACTTCCTTCAAGCAGCAAGACTGACTTGGAGCTAGCGTTTGCTTTTGCTGTAGGGAGGTATGGTATCCAGTCCAGAGAAAGAAAGTGGCACAGCGTGAAATTCAGGCATAAACTTCAGCCAGAAATGAAATTATTTAAATGGCAATAAAGATTCATTCTACTCCTCACAAATTGCCCCATGCAGCCTGAGTGGCATTTTTCCCAGTTCCAGTCCAGAGGGATTCATATTAAGAGCAGACCCGTCCGTGCTCCAGAGTAACATTAATCATTGGCCAAGGTCAGCAGGACGGAGCTTGCAGTAGTGAAGTATGTTTACCTTGTATCGTTCCTGGTTGTCTTTTTTTGTCTGTCCAGTTTGGTTCCCCTGCGTGTGTTCACCAGCTTGTGCCATCCGTGCCTTCCCTCCCTCCCTTTTTAACTTAGTGATAATTGACATTGCTGAATTCAGAGGCAGGCACTTTATCTTGTCAGCTAGGTGCCAGTTTATCTAATCCTGGGCTGACGCGCTTGGCTTTAGGCTGGGCTGTCACTTGCCCTGAGCTGTGCACCTGTGTGAGGTGCTCTGCCCACCTCATTTGTACTGGCCCCCACCCGTTGCCAGTGCTTCTTGCAGGCTGTCTGCTACAGAGAAAGGAAAGAGGGGAGCCTACGTTAGCAAGAGCCTGCCTAGAAGGATGAGGAGGAAGAGGAGCAGGAAACAGTAATAAATTACTAAGTCATCACTGTGAGCCATCTGCAGAAATCCCCATGACAATACAGGCACTGGGGATATTGCTTGTAAGCAGTGCTGTTAACACCTTCTGCAGAGGAAAAGCTTTGTGAACACCCACTGATCCCAGAGAAGGCACCCACTGGAAGCCAACTTTGCAGCAGGCATTAATAATCCCGTAGAACAATACGTGCCAGTTAGAAATAGTAGCGCTATTTATTTCCAGAGCTCTCTTGGGGAAGCTGCGGAGGGGGCTGGTCTTCTGTATTTCTGATAGACACTTATTTATCCAGATCTTTTATATAAAAAGTCCGTTAACAGAATGATACAGGGCAGATGATAGGCTTTAAAATTATTACTGTGTTATTTTGCATAGACTTGGCTGAAGCATGAGTGTGGTATTGTACCAGTAGTTAGGAACAGGCAATCCTTACTCCAAATGTTACCATCCCAATAGTCAAATACAGGATAGATGAAGTGAAGTGACATACTGGGCATCACAAGGAAAGTCAGTGGCAGAGGTAGAGAAGAAAGCAGGTCTTCTGGCTCCTGGCTTAATGCCCCATCTGCTATATCATGTGCTCTGTGCAAGCACTGCTTTTCAGTAGAGAGTTTCACAGTGCTTTGCAAGAACTGAATGAATCACCACCAGAATCCCATGAAGAATTCATGAATGAATCTCTGCCACAGTCTTAAGAAATGAGTGTTCTTGTTCCCAGCTGTAGGAACTTGAGGCACAGCTAATGGCTGACCCAAGGTAAATGGCAAACCAACCCCCAAGGTTTTCACTCCTGATCCTTTTCAAATATTATTTAAAATATTAGTAGCTGATGACAGGCCTACTGTTCCCCTTTTTCATGGGGAAGGAATCGCTCAACAACAGGCTGCTAAATCTAGCCCACGAGTCTTTGACCACTTCTGCCTATGTGTAGAGGACTTGGAGGAAACTAGTTTTTTGTTTGTTTGTTTTAATGTGTTCTTCCCTACCTGGAAAACTGCCTTGTCACTAGAGAGCGTGGCCTAGCCTAGCAACTAGGAGAAGTAGGTCTGGTATGACCAGTGTGAGTCACATGAAGCTTCATCCATTCATTGAAACATTCCCCAAGACAGACTGACTTGTCTTCTGCTCCCTAGGTGGCATTCCTGCCTTTCCACCTCTTGTTACTGCCCCAGAGACCTCCAGCTCTTGTGACTTTAGGCTGCACAGGGGTCTGAAAGACTTTGGGACATTTTTGTGACTTTGGTGCAATTCCGTAGAGTCCGAAATTTGAGACAGGCAACTCAGCTTGGCCCCTGTGCCTGCTGTTGCTGATTGAAGGCAAAGCCACAAGCTGTCCCTGGAGAATCATGCAGTGATGACTCCTGCTTGGCAGAGAGAAAAGGGTTTAGATCCTGTTTGTTTACCTTGAGAAGAAGGTTGGTGTCTCTGTTTATATCAGTGAATGTTTGTCCAAGTGCACTGACTTTCCAGGGAAAATGCGTGCTATACAAAACACCTGACATCTGCTGAGTTTCAGGTGCCTGCCAAATTCTGCCCTGTCCCAGGTGTGCGTATTCCCTATGAAGCTGTTGCTGCCAGCACAGTGACAACATACTACAAGTAGAAGAGAAGCTGGTGATGATCAGTCCCACTGATAGCCGTGCTGGCCGAGTCAGATTGCGTTGCCACGCGCTCAGTCCCCTGCTTATCGCAGCATGCAGCTGCGTGCTACTGGAACCAGCTCTAGGAGCGCTTGTGCCTTTCTCCTGGAGGATTTAATAAGCCCTGCATATTATACAGGAATTAGGTAGTGTCTCTTTAAGCAATTTGTAAACCCCCAAGAGCGTTCTTGATATTTTTTTTTCTTCCTTGCAGAAGCCACCAGAACGAATCCGAGCAGTAGTTCATGTAGGTAGTAGGGCTTTGCTTATTTATATCCAGCAGAAACTGTGATTTTGAATGGAACGGTGTCCATGTGACTTCTTATTTCTGATGTTGTGCAGAGAGCAAATATGCAATCCTCTCATGACATACCTAGTCTGCAGAGGTCTGCCTGTGCGGTGAAGGTGTGCAGCTCCTCCAAAACCTCAGCACTGCTTAACTTTGTTGCTGAGCATCAGGCACCAAGAGCACCTCCCGTTTCAGATCAGCAGGGGCACAGCGTAGAGCTGACCTTGCTCCTCTTTCAGATGGAGCATCTGCTTAAACACTGTTCTCATATATTCTAATTAAAATAAAAGAGCAAATTAACAGATCATAAAGGTAAACTTTATTCTTAAAAGCAAATATTAGCAGCAGGTAGYAAAAAGAGCTAAATCTTTATTTCAGAGCATTGTAGGTAAGTAAATATTTATCAGTATAATTAAGCTGGTATAAATATGAGCTCATCTGTGACTTTCCTCTACCAGTCCTTTTCCTCCATCTCTACTAGAGAGAGCATTTACCTGTTGTTATCAGCCCTTTCACTCCAYCGTAATCTGCTTCTGAGTACAGGATCCTCTTTTCTTTCCAATGATTAATCCTCTAGAAAGGCATCAGTGAAGAGAGCTACCAGATTATCATTTAGGAACTTCCCACTAAGGGGTGAAAAAAGGTTTCTTCGTTCTTATGGAGAAAACAGAAAGCAAATGCATACGATCATTTATGGTGTAGTTCCACTGAACGGAGCAGAAAGGTTCCTGTTAATGAGTAAGGAATTCCTGAAATGAGTGAACTCCTGAGAAAAGGATAAAAATGGATGCCCGTAGTTAGTTTCCATCTGATGTCCCAGATACTCTTAGCACAGTCCTGGCTGCGTACTGGCCTCCTGTTGACCTTGGCTATCTCCCGAGCACACAGGGCTTGAGAAGTGATTAGGGAATGGCAGCCAGCGTGAGTGGGGAGGCAATTAAATGATTGCGGCAGAAGGTTTAAAGTGAACCAAAGGAAGTACTTTTTTGCATAACGCCATCATTAGATTGTGCAGAGTCATGGGAGCCGGGTGCATGTGTAGGTTCAAAAAGGAGTTCAGACGAGGTGGTCTGGAGACGTGCTCCAGCTCAGGAGCTCTCCAGGTTGCTGACTGCCAGAGGCTGAGGGGTAGATGCACTACGGAGGCATGGCTCCCTTGCTGCTCTGCCTGTCAGCGCGTTTGCACAAATGGTGGCTACTGGTGTCTGCTAGGAAGTCACTGGACTAGCTAGACCTCTGGTCTGACTCAGTATGGCTGTTTTTATGGTCTTAAGTCACTTCACAGTCACCTCTACCTCCCTTCCCAGTATCTGTAAGGCTAGAACTGTGTATTTTTGTGCTTAGATGCATCAAAACAAAGGCATGATCTTAGATGGGACGCTAGCAAAATACAAATACTAATGATATTAATCATTTTATTATTAGTCATATTATTTAAAACATATTTCAAAAATGGATCTCATCAACAGTGACTTAAAATAACTTCCTTAATTAAATTATAAGCCCAGAATCAGATGAATCAATAAATCCTTATTTATTTATTTATTTATTATTACGGTGTTGGTAAATTTGGCCCTGACTTTTGACGGCCGAGTACACACGGAACTGCTCCATTTGGCCTGCTGCTTTGGAGCTGCTGTGGCTGCTCAGGCCCCGCCGTGGGCTGTCAGGAGCTCTGCAGGAGGCCGCCGGCCTGTGCCGTCATGTGCAGAGCGTGGACGAGCGAAGCAGCTCCGTCGTGGAGGGTGGGAGGAGGCACCGCATGTCGCGCAAGGTGGTCGTAGCTTCCCTGTGGCTTCCCTGCTCTCGGTAGGATGATAGGGCTCCTCGTTTGCTTGTAGCGGAACAGATATTTGGTGCGCGTGCTCGTTGCTATGAGGAAAACGCCCTTTGGAGCAGGTGATCATCTGAAGAGCTCCTTTGGTGGATAAAAGGCATTGGGGCTTTGACTGAGTGGAAGATGTATTCATTGCAGATTCACTTTCATTCATAGGGTTTTTTGTTGTTGTTTTGGGTTTTTTTAAGCTGTCAGTGTGTATGGGAGCTTGGCTTTGTATATAATCCCCATGCTCTGTGAGAACGCATTGAAAAAAATTAAATGTGTGATTTGCCGTATGTATTGATTGAATGTGCTTAGGGCTGAAAATCCTGGGATTTTTTTCAAGTTCCCGTCGGGCATCATGAGAACCTGGAGCTGATTGCACCGGGGGCTGGATAGCGGGCAGGAGAGCTGCACGCTTCTCCCTCGCAGCTCCCCCAGGGCACTTCAGCCTTGCCTTGCCCTCCCGGCCCGCGGGACCCACGGAGCACCGCGGCCTTAGCTCCCGTCATCCCTCTCTTTGCCTCTTCTGACCTTCTCCCCCTTCCTGTTGCGCTGTCTGCGCTCCCCGTTCTCGCTCGGGAGATCGTGTTTCTGGTGATGTGGCTAAACCTCCTGTGTGTCTGGACACAAAGTCACCCAGTTAATGTCACTTAGGGCTAAAGTGACCCTGCAACCCAGAATTGCGCAGTGAAATGCTGGAGTGCGAGACTGAGACATCACCAGAGGCTTTTCTCCTGCTTCCCTGATTTTTCAGGCTTCTTCCTGTGATTTGTGTTTAGCAAAGTTGGTACCCAGTTGCTGAGAATATTTCGGTTCCCCCCCAGTCCTGAAGCGCAACATTTGGAGAGGGAGGAGGAGAGAAAGAGCAGTTCTTGTGACCTTTAGTTTGTTCTTGTCTTTCCTGCCAAGGGAGCCGAAGGCCCTTTAGAGGGACCGGTGGGCGCTGCTCAGTGCTTTCCCAGCCCCGGTGCGCGCATGATGGATCGCTCCAGCTGCACATGCTCTCTCATGCTCTCTCCAATGCATCGTTATGTGTTAGCCCCGTTCTGGCGAGCAGCAGTATTTAGGATTGTGCAAGGATGCCTTTAGGATGTGTGTTGATTTGCTCATAAACAGGAGAGATGGAGGGACTGCAGAGCGAGGGAATGAGAACTGGGTCAGGCAGAAGCTTCCAAAAAGCTCAGCTTATTTGGAGAAGAGCAGAAGAAGCCAGAATAACAAACCGTAGGACAGGGAAATTGATTCCCCCTTCCCTCTTCATCATACCCTCCTCCGGGTAAACCTGTTTCGGTTGATAGTGAATATTTCATGCAGTGCTGAGCGTTTTCCAAACTGTGGTGTCCTAGTTTTTTCCACCTCCAGCCCCAAAGGAATGTTTTTACATCATGGAGCTTTATTTTTGGGAAGGGGAGGAGGGAGCGGAGGCTGCAGGCTTGCAAAGAGACGGCAACAAAGCCTGGTTCAGAGAACAGCTTGGCTCAGATGTCTCGGCTGTGAATCTCACCTCCTCTCCTTTGCTCCCTCCAGAAAGCTCAGCGAAAAGGGTCTGCTCCCAAGGGCTTGAAACGCAGTTCCAGGCAGAATAAAATAACCCTAAAAATGGCACCCTGTCTCTGCCTGTGTCTGCTCTCTGTGCGTTGCAGTAGTCATAGCTGCTTAGTTAGCTGACAAAAACAAGCTGCTGTTGCTGTCGGCACTGCAGGGCCGGTATAGCTACAGAACGGAAAAGCRATATCTGTTCTGCTGCGTGCGCCAGCACCCGGCAACTGCCTCGTTCCTCCTTCCGTGGCGATTATCCCTTCAGGAAAGAGGTGGAACTGAGCTTTTTCCCTCTTTGCCCCCTTCCCTCCCCTCCATGTTGAGAGACCAGCTAAAAGTTTGCTGGTCTGACAGTGAGAGTCCAAAAGCCTTTCACGGCCTGATCTGGTGCCTGCTAGGGTCATTCTTGAGTCTTTGAGCTAGTTGCAGAAGGGCTTAGGTCAGGCTCCTTGTCCTTTAAAGGAAACCCTCAACCCCCCCGGGCTATTTAGGGAGCAGGGTTTGGAGCGTTGTCTGCCATTCTGTCTCAGTGTCTTACTCCTTCTTTTGAAATCAGTATTTTAAAGGTTTCCAGAACAGTTTCCACACACGTTCTTGTGAGGCTGGTGGAAGGTGCCTGGCTGAAGCTGGGACCTTGCACAGCACAGTGCTGCTGCCGGCTCTGAAAGGGCTGCAGCAGAGTGAGGCGCCCGCTGCTCTGCCTCTGTGCACAACAGCAGGGGCCCCTCCAAAGTCTGCAGTAATTTCCATGGCTCATTCCAGCTTCTCTCTCTGCTTGTTGCAGCGATAGCAGTTGCATGCGTTTTTCTTGCTGTTCCATTCAGAAGTGTGCTGATGAAACCAGCATCTTCAGAGAGATCCTGAAGACGTGTGATCCTGTGAAGATTTGTGCCTTAATTATTGATGGGCATGAGCCGAACAGCCCCGAGCCTCTTGTTGTCCTCCACCTCAACGAACTCTGAAGGAGTCTGAGATCTCAGACCCTGATCCAGATCTGAGTTTCACACGTGCTTCTTCCCTTTGTGACAGGCTGAACAACTGTGAATCCTGGAAGAGTCCCAGCGCCTCAATATGCTTACTCATATTAGCCTCTAAAAAGCACACTTTACCTGACTGGCTGAATTAGCAGCTACTGTAACCAAGATAGCAGCGCAGCAGTTCAGAGTCTGACTCACCCCTATTATGGGCTGCAAAGCCCAGCGCTTGGGCTGCCTGATTCCCCAGACAGCCTCTCCGCTGCTGCCTCGCCACGCTCGCCCTTGGGGCTTGCTGCCCCTTATGAAGGGGCACAAAGCGGCGGAGCTTTTTCCTCAGACCRCTGAGCTGGAGCTCTGGATCCCCTGCTGCCCCTACGTCAGTCTGTGAGCTGAAGCACTTGCTGCGCGGCTCGTTAGGCCACAGCAAGCTGTGTTCCTGCACCCTGAAGGACATGGGGCAGGGGCAAAGAAGGTCACTGCTTGGTTCGAGTTAATGGTTTAGGTGCAGGATTTGGGTTGGTAGGAAAAGGACTGAAGGTGGTGATGGTGCAGCTTTGTTTTGTGGTGACTCTTGTCCCCTTGCAGAGGAGGGGAGAGGAAGAACGATTCTTCATGTGGTGGAGGCAGGAGGAGAGCTGTGGAATATCCCCAAAGAGCGTGCTCCACCTCCACAGCATTACAAAACAGCGGTTCAGCAGGGGACGCAGAAGCGTTTAGGGAAACTGCAGCTGAAACTAAGCAAACCTTTCAGTCTACTTATCGCAGCGTTTGCAGTCCCTGCTTCAAGGAGAAACAATGAATAATAATAATAATAATAATAAAAAATCTTGCAAAAGGAAATAGTATCCATCTAGAGCACTGGATGGAATAAAAAGCAACAAACAAAATCACTAGCTCCTGCTTTAGAAACTGTTGTTAAAAATAAACCATCATTCAGTGCTGCAGTGCTGCCAGTACCTCCCTGCAGAGAGCAGGAGACCCAGAATCCTGCCCATCGCTGCCTTCCCTGTGCAGGCTGTAGAGTTAACAGCTCTCTGTTGTCATGACAAAGATTCTCCGCTTTCTAGCGTGAAGCTGACTGTATTATTACTAGTCTACCTGTAATGCCAGCTGCCCTCACTCCCAGATCACGAGGCGCTGTATTTTCCTGTGCTCAGAGCGCCGTGCTGGGTCTCTACCTGTGTCTGTCTTCCAAGAGGACAGTTTGCTGCCTCCTGCTTCTATGCCCCTTTCGTGGTACGAGTGAGGACCRGAGCAGCAGCAAAGTGCACCAGAACCAACCCCAGATCAAGTGCTCAGCCCTGACAGCGTGCTTTGACCTTGCGTTTTGCTGCATGGGGTATGTTGCAGACTTTACCCCGAACCACTTCATTCTCTGGGGGCTGTAAGTCAAATTAGCAGTGACGTTTGACATTTGAAACGTAGCATTTTTGATCTGTGTTTGGCAGAGGGTGTGTCTTATCTTGTTACACTAATGTCAATATCCTAGTATTATATATGTATATAAAAAGAAAGCAAGGGACCATCTTGGAGTGTTTATAACCTAAACAGGCGATGCAGGTAAAAGGGCGGAAAAATGTGGAAGAAGTTGGATATCTCATTTTCTCCATTCTCTAAATAGTGAGCCAAGGCATAGGTAGATTACATGACCTGTCCAGGATAAAAGAAACTATTCAAAACATTGGAAATTGAACCTAGACTTTGAGTCCTACACCAGCCCCTTAACCTCAAGCCCCCCATCCCAGGGCTGAGCAAGCCAGGATTCATTCCGTGCTTCCCAGAGAGGTTCGCCGGAGTCAATCACACGCCCAGCGAGTGACTCTGGGATCCTTGGGCAGGTTTATGACTTCCTTTGGCCGTCGTACCAGATACTGCTGGCTTTCTGTTTTGCAGCCTAAGGTCAGGCAACATTGAAAYGTTGAAGCTAGTTTCACTTTGACTTTTTTATTTAAACAGACGATCCTTTCGGCTTCARCCCTGCCCCATGAAACTTCCAGATTTCAGCTTGTTCTCATTTTGTAGGAGATATGTCAAGGATGGGTTTGGATGCTGACCTTGCTCAGATTCAAATTTAGAACTAGGTATATACATCCTGGTTCACATCTTTGATTTTTGTTTTAATATTATTGCTATTTTGTACGTATGTTTACGCCAAAAACGATACATGTCTGTTATATGGGGTGCTTTTCTTCCATGGGAAATACTTAGAACATGTTTGCTGTAACGAGACTGACTGCTCTCACCTCCAATGGGACTTAGCAGCTGCCTGACAGCACCTCCAAAATTTGGGAGGCCTAGATTTGTCAGAGGGGCTCAACTTCCATAACCACGCCAGATTTTCATTAAATGCAACCGACTGTAGTGTCCACTGGCTCCTGAGCATCTTGAAAATCCTATTTTTGTATAGTGCCTAATTGGAAAGTGGGTTCTTCTTAAAATCTCAGCTGTGGGTAGTTCAGCAGCTGAAAATCTGTCTCCAGGGTGCTTAAAGTGGAGAACCCCAAATTATTGAACGTTTTTTGAAAATGTAGGCATTACCTTCTGCTGCCACCCACAGGAGAGCTGTCTCAGGGGAAACATCCTTTTCCTTAAGGGGATTCCTGATGGAGGAGTTGTCAGCATCTGGAGAAACTCCCACTAGCTGTACCTCAGTTCCCAGAGGGAGGTGAATATTAAATATGAGCACTACTGCGGAAAACTTTATAATGTTTTTCAATGGTGATTTTTTTAAATGTTAACGATTGCATTTTTTAAAAAAAATCTCATTTGAGAAGAAGCTTTTGGCTAAAAAATTTTTCACCTTAATGTAAGAAAGTCCCCCGTGCTCCAGTTTGAAGAATATTTTTTTCAGGCAGGAGAAGGGTGCCTGCGCGTCGCGAGACCCTGACCCCAGGTGGGTTCGCACAGGCAGGTCGCTTCACGGCCACTGACAGCAGTCCCCAGCGAGGAGGGTCCCGAGGAAAACCTGATTGGGAAGGAGAGGAAGATGATGATTGCTCCTGAAAAGACCACCACGTGCCTGGCTGCTCCTAGACCTGGTTTGGGGAGGGGGGTTGGCTGGAGGGAAAGAAAGGGCTGCGAGGGTAAGTTAGCGCCCAGCAAACACTGCAGTGTTTGAATGGAGCTGGCGGGCAGGCAAAACTCCTATGCGAAGGTCGGAAAAGCACCCTGAGTGTGTCGGAGCTGGCTTAGGAGCCTCTGGAAAGCAGTCAGGCTTCTTCATTTCTCTCCGGATTCTCGCTGCTTTCTGTTTGTCCTGCAGGACAAAATGCCCCTTTGTAGGGACGACGCGTGACGCTGAAGCGTTCCTTGTTGCTGTCCGTGTGCGGGCAGTGGTGCAGAGGGAACAGGAGCGCTGACGTCACTGCATCTGTTTTGTGCCAGCGCGTGGGGTCATGGGGAGCTCCCTGATGTTTCTGTTGATTAGCTGAAAAATGGGAACGTGTCTTATTACATTTTGGAGATGCTTGGCAGTCATGTTCTGCTTGCGGACAGATCGCCTTTTCGGGAAAGCCATTACGGAACGAGGACTTCCCTGTTGGCCCCGCACACCGCGTTTTGCCGAGCGGTTGCGCTTGTCGGGAGCTCGAAGGGCAGAGCTGCTTCCTCAGGCGCTCTGCTGCATCAGGAGGAGTGGCGACAGAGATGCGTGTCTCCAAGGGTAAATCAGAGTAGCCTCRCAGATGTTGTAACTTCTGCTTTGCTTCTCATGGTTTTGTATTCGGGGGCTACAAGAGAGCAGCAGTTGTGCTTAACCCACCGACCTGGTGCTTTCACGTGTCTCTGACGTATCTGGGTAGGAAGCTGGCACGGGATCTTTGGTCCAACTCTGCAAAGATTACAGGGGCCTTTTGCATGGGAGGTTGTTTCCGTACATGCATTTTAAGGCCTTGCTGCGCCAGAACGTCAGCGTAACAGAGAGCCAGCCACAGGCGCTGTAAGGACTGCAGTGCAACTCCTTTTCCTGATTTTTAAGGTCAGAACCTGTATTCCTATGTGGCAGCACAGAAGAAAAAAGGAAGTTTCCCTTTAAAGGCAGTCGGGGAAGGGAGAAAAGCCTTACGTAGCAAGGAGGAGGCAACATCCTCCGTCTTTAGGTGTCTGCGGCAGTGGCAGTAGCAGTCGCGTCCCAAATGATTAATGAGCAGACCGGCTGGATGTGAGGAGCGGCGCCCCAGCCCGTCGCAGACCTCGCTGTGGGGATCCCCCGGGGAGGCGGCGGCGGCGGCTCCGCTCCGGCAGGGGAGTGGGGGTGGCTCAGCAAGAGCTGGCGGCGCAGAAGGCAGCAGCTCCTAATGGGGCTGATGTCTTAATCATCTTAGTGGGCTGGTGGCTCTGGCAAAGACTTATCTCGCRCCCCCATACTGCTGCAGTGAACAAAGGCGTTGAGAAGCGTAGCTTGACCCGGTGGCGTTAGGTAGGTAGGTTTGGGGCTGGAAAAAGCAACTCTATTTCAAGAGATGTAAGAAGGGGAAGGATGAAGGAAAGAAGGGAATTCTCCAGCCCTGATTAAAAATAAAATACAACTCGCGTTTTAACCCCTTGGCTGATTCGTTCTGCTGGTTTAGGTTCACTCCTGCAAAATCCAGGTGGTGCCTCAAGGAAAACGAGGGCACTTCAAGAAGGCGCCCCAGTTTTGCATGGCAGAATGATGGCTATATATAGGCCCTCCTAGGCAGCATGGTAAACTGCGTTTGGCAGCACTTGAGGCATTAAGCAATTGTTCAGTATAGGCGCCTGCTCGGTCCCTGGTGCACTGTGAAAAGCAAAGCAAAGTCTGCACAGGACTTGGAGCCAGCTGGGAGACCAGGCAAAGCGGCAGGCAGCAGGGGTGGCTTCGGAGCAGAACCAACATACCAATAATAAAGTCTTTTGGCCAAACAGGACTTGGGGTAGATGTATGCTCACCCATGAAGGCAATCCCCTCAGGTCATCTGAAAATCCTTTTGGTTGAATAAGCAATCTGAGGGAGAAAAAATTAGGCTGGGCGAGCTGCTTCTGGCCTAAATTTGAAAATCACGCTCATTCATTCATATAAACCCTCTGTAGACTCTTAGAGTCACGTTTCATCTCTGAAGTCCTGGGTTTGCAGTGTAACATCGGACACTTCTCCCAGGAGAAGGAAAACTACTATAAACCAGGTAGTTAAGTGGGGATTCAGGTCTAAAGGAGATCAGCAGCAGACCAGTGCTGCTGAAGAGGCAAATGGAGGTGCTGACTCTATCCGGAGAGCAGTTTGGAATTGGCTGAGAGAATTTGCCCCCACACATGCAGAAGGATGAGGAAGGGACAGAGCTATGCACCACAGCTTTCCTTTCCCTCTACGAGGGCTGTTGCCTTATTTGACAGTGTTCAGACTGCTTTTAAGGGAGGGCTGTTTGCCTTGTTTTTTCTTGTTTTGCTTATACTCTGTTTCAGATTTAAAGAATTGCTTCATATTTCCTTAATGGGAGTATATCAGAGCTGTGTGCTGTATATTTTTTCCCTAAATGAAGCTTCTGTTCATTTGTTTAAAGACAGAACTAAGAAACTCAGGACTTCAGTAGGCAGGCAGCAATCTCCTCTCCTGCGGGCCGTTAACTGACTGATTATTCGCAGATCATGAGCAAGGTGAGGGATGAGAGAGAGACAACAGCGTTTCTGGGATTTTGGTATGCCTGGAGAGTGCTAAATTATACCCGGTGGAGACATCTCAGGTTCCTCACACAGGATGCTGTTCCCACATAAGGAACTGGGTCGACAGTGCCTTGCTCCCTGGGTAAATGTAGACATATCCAAAGGGATCTCACAAAAGAAGTAGCTCTACAAAATGCGTGTTGAAATGTGTCAGAAGTAAGGACTATACCCGCTTCTCGGCTGGCTGCCGAGAACACTCAAATTAAATGTGTTTCTCATGTATAGGTTTGCAAGAAGTTACAAGGTAAAATTTTCACCGTCTTACATCACTTCACTGTTTTTCTATTACTTGCAAGTAGACCCCAGACTATGTAATAATGGTGCAGACTAAAGGATACTCTTAAAAAACTTTGTTCAGATGGAAGTAAAATATTTTCTACCAATTGAGGTCCCTGGTCACACTGAAGGAGAGCCTAAAAAAGGTCGTTATTACTGAAGACTTTCAATGAAAAAATCACTTTTGCCTCAGAAAAAAGTGGCATGGGACAGAAAAGGTTAACAATTTAGAGAGCAGCACTGCAAGCATAAGAATGCAAAAACAGAAAAAGAGTTGTCTGAAAAAGGCACTCTCAATTCCTAGAATTTCACAGAATGTAGTTATTCCTGAGTGACTTCTGTGGTGGCATAAGGAATCCACCCCAAAATAAAAAACAGGCTCCCAGTTTGGATGTGTAACATTACCCTAATCTAAATATGGGAACATGTAGGCAGCAGAATGTTGCCAAAGGACATGACAAAACTCTAGAATAACCCCAGATTGTCCACTCAGGATAGAGTGAGACACTTACTGAAGGAGCGAAAAATGCTTTGGCTCCGTTTGGTCGCTCCATAGCCCTCTGAAGAGAAGAGGGCTGGCCTCCTAAAACCACCACAGCTTCTTCTTGGCTGCTCTTCTGACCTGTCTCACTGAATGGCATGGAGCAATAATTGTAAGACCCTTAGAAACAAGAGCGGCTTGCTAGTATCACTATGTTCCTCTGGCGAGCAAAATTTGAGATGGGTTTGGGGCAAATTCCCACAGGGCCCTGCAAGGATTCTTTGTAGGAAACCCTTTGGTCATCTCATCTCCCTGGACCCGCCAAACTGTGTCCAGCACAGTACAACGAAAAGAAGGAATCTTCTCCTGCTGTCCCGTGGTGCCATGCAACAACCCACGGAAAGAAAATCCTGTACCTAGAGTGTACATTTCAGACTCAGAGGAGGCACCGTGAATAGGGAGCCTTGCTGTATTGGCACAGGAATCGGCTTGAGGGTAGAAGGCAGTAGATGGGTGAAACTTCTGAGCCACATGCAAATCCATATTATAAAACTGTGCAATACAGTATAAACCCTGGCATCGTACATGTGATAATGTAATGATTGCCTCCCCCTGTATGTCTTTAGGTTTTGCATCCAGAGGGAGTTCTGTATGATGCAAGGACAGCGTGTCTGTGGTACTTTCCTCCCAAATACCTTTGCATAAGCCAAGATTCAGCACAGGAGCCGAGCAGCATGGGCGCTCTCCTCCTATCTGAGGTTACTGCTGGGTTTCCTCAGCATGGCAAGATTTTTTTATTTTTTTATTTTTTTGTCTGTCCCATGTTTGTGTGGGAGGCAGTAAAAGCTTTTCATAGAGGGCTTTCTCTATTGGCAAGAAAGGAGCTAATTATGTCTTGTATAAAGAGATGTATTTGGTTTTCTTTTCAGTTGAGAGAGGATGACATGAACAACATCCTTTGCTTTTTCATTCCAAAACTCCGTTGTGATCATATTGCTGAGTCTTTGAAAACTCCCTGATTCACAGGTTGTTTTTTGCATGTTCCAAACATCTGGGAACAAGGTTCAGCTGACTGATAAATGTGAACCCTGGCAGAAAATGCTGAGAAATTTGGGGGGGAGTAGATCTAGCCCAGCTGTCCATTTCAGATAATGCTGGTTCCAAATTTAGCCTGCCATTTTGTTAGCAAATTGTTTTCAAGCACTTTTTAATCTGCACATGTAAGTGTTATCATAAGTACTTGGCAAGTGCAAGGGATTTTGGATTGGACTGTGAAAATCGACAGGCTGCTAGTATATGTGCCAAAGCATCCCAAGGTGCATGGGCCTAAAATGGTGCGATTTAAGTGAACCCCAGTCTTCTAATTTCTTCTGCTTTTGTAATGCTGCCTCAGCCTCTTTCAGGAAAAGCTGGAGCAAGCATATCCAGCCAGTCTGCTCTTTTCAGAGAATGAGCTAAACTCATCTGGCTATCATTAGAGCTTTCCTCTTGTTTCTTCCATGTCATTTTTGAGTCATTAACCCTTTCTTTAGCAATACGTTATCCCCTGACATAGCAAGGTGTTGCCTCCTGTCCTTGCTCTTCATCAGAAGCCAAATAACTTTGAACTCTTTATTAGATGTGTTGCTTAGGGCAGATAGGAAGGAATGGGAACAGCATCAGGTAAGCAATGACGCTTAAAGGCAGCCATACTGAAGATGCAGGACCTGTAACAGAACCTTCAGAAATAATGAAAATATCACCTTCCTCACGTTCCGAATGCTTTCATTTCTCTCTTCTTCCTGGTCTCCATGCAGTAAGGTTGTGTTGGTGGGTGCGTCTGCATTGCAGTATACTGTTGGTCATGTAAGTGTAGGTTGCTTCAGAGTGACATAGGTAATTCAACAGAGAAATTTATACTGCAGAAGTGACAATCGCTATGTGGAAGAGATCATCTCTTTTAGGATAGGGAGTTCTTTCAGCTCTGATCTAGTCTGATAAAACTAAAGAATTCTCCATTAGGACTTGGAAAGACTCAGGAAGACTGCGGGGTGGTATGAATGGGATCTGCAAAGTAATGTTCTAGAGACAGCTTCAGAAATAACAGGGGAGACCTCAGATTACAAGACCCGTCACGAGGGACTAGAACTAAAGATGGAATTTGTCATTTATTGTTGTCTAACTCTGGTCTCATTTAATAGTAAAATTCCTACTACCTTTACCAGAAAGTGGTAGGCCAATGCTAAGTGCTTCTGAAAGTCCAACCAGACTGAATATTGCATTGGAAAATATCACGAAGATGTGAAGCAATCCTGTATTTGACCTGAGAGAATTTGCTGGAGAACTTTGTAGGTCTTTCCTATCACATTTCTCTCATCATCTCATGCTATTTTTAATCATCTGTGAATGTCTAATTCTGCCAAAGTAGAAAGAATAGTTTTCTCTTTTCTGAAGRTAATTGTCTATTGTAACTGTCTCTTTCTTTTCATGGAGGATAACTTGCTGAAGAGCAAGACTGGGGGACTGAAAGGCATGTAGGCATCATGGTCAGCTTGGTCTCAGCAAGCCCTCATGGGAGTTCGCTAGTACTGTGTATAGAAAGCAGGTGTCTTTGGGGTGTGTCACCAAGAATGTGAGAAAGTTATGTTACATGGCTGCAAAATATGGTATGCTGACCTGTCCCCTCCCCACCAGCATGTCACTGTACCTGCAGGGCTGTGAGCTCCCCTCCCAAGGTATGCTCTAAGGTTTTGGATCAAGATTTCTGATTCCAAACTAGTCTATGGCTGTTTGTAAGCTGTAAATGTAACCTGGATGTAGGAGTTGCCTTTTGTGGTTTGTTTCTGTATTTGTTAGAAGAGCAAGAAGGGATTTCTCCCTTTGGGAGGTTTGCTGTATTCAGTGAACATCCAAGGTATGAATATTTGCCATTTATTGCTATCCAAATCTCTGTGATTCTTTTTTTTGGGGGGGGGAGGGGACAGAAAGAAGGGGAGCAGGTGACTCATTCTGTTACTTAATGTCTACTAGAGTTAGTTTGACTGGGCCCCTTAAGGATGATCTCAGAAGTGTCTAAGCTGTCTTTTCTAAGGGAAGTGTGGACAATATGGAGAAGGAATCACTTGGCATATCCTCAGTAACATTGCCTGTTCTGAGATGCTCAGTAGCCTCTCTTCACAACGTWGTTTGTAAACCTCCTTTGCTGAGAGGTTTCTTGATCCTGATACTCATGTTAGTTGATTGGCTGCAAGATGTCAGCAGCACCTACAGCAATAAAGGACTGGTGTGTGATGGGAAGGATATGCTGGAGAAGAGCAGAGATAAAATGACTGAGAAACAAAATGTTCCTTCATTGCTGTCTTTGATCTCTTAGCTCCAACTGTGAGAGATCCTGGATGCTGATGGCAGGAATCGACTAATTTTCTGCTGCTTCTGTTGCTTGTACAAAACAGTGGAAGATGTTGTCTTCACTGAGGGGAGTACAAGTTTTTCTGTAATGTCTTCTGTTGCAGGCTGAACCCAAGGAGAGACAGGGAGTGAGTACAGGCAGCCTCAAGACTGAGGCAAAATAGGCGCTTTTATTTCTCCCTCTCCTCTCTTTCTGTCTCTTGCTTTGTACTCCCCTCCCTGCCTCGTTAGCAATCATTTTTCCAGATTAAAACACAGCAGAAAGCTCCCAGCCAGAGCTGCTGTTTGCTGCCTTCATGATGTTGAAGCAGATGTGCCAGACACCATGGCGAAAGTTGTTGCGTCAGGACTAGCGTCATCTTGAAAGCTTGTGTTATTCCTCAGCACTGCGATGTGGTAGTTGAAGGGAGGGGATCAGCTTTGCAGCATCCATTGAACTGTCTAGCAACTGATTTTAATTCAGAATGGAGAATGAGACTGAGTCCATAAAAATCATTTTACTGTGCAAGTCACCAAAGAGTCGAGAGTAACAGGTTTTGAGCCCCGCTGCATTGACTAGTTTCAAACAGGTAGCCCAGAGATGAAGATATTTAGAGGTCACTGCTGGTTTCCCATGCTGTTCAGGCTTGTCTTGCAAGACGTGAAAAGACATGTTTGTGGTGCAGGTGGGTCTGCAATAGAAGGTTTTAGTCGCATGTCTGTGTGAGTGGGCASGGATGTTTGGAACTGAAGGGCTAGTTTATGTCATTATAGAGATGCACCAGATTTTTAAGGACCTACCACCTATAAAAGGGACCACGTTCTGATAGAAATTGGTATCAAACATCAAATATTGAAAAGTCTGACCCAGGGTTATGCATATTGAATTCATTTCCCCTATTATCATCCAGATTCATATTCTACATCTCTCTCACCCCAGGAAAGTAAATGGATAGGAGATGGTTTGGTCCTTGGGAGAGCTTGGAATGGGATATCGCTTATTGTCTCTCCTTCGAATAAATCCATAGTGAGGAAATGCAGAGACTGCATAGACAGAGACCAAAGCAGGAGCAATGTCTGTGAAGAAGTGCATTCTTCAAACATAGTCTGTGCGCAGACCACTCATATTATGAATAAAGCAGACTGATTTCAACATCATGAATAAATAGCTCTTGGGATCAGTGTACCTAAGCTAGGATGGACTTAATGTAGCTGGTGCAGGTCAGGCTGGAGTTACTGTTCACAGTACAGTGTGATAAGCCATTGCAAACCTGCCACGGAAGATGAGCTGGGCTGAAGGGTGTGCGTGGCCTCCCTGAATCTGCACCCGCTGGCTCTGCAGTTTGGCAGAACATCAGCTGTTGGTTCCTCTGTCTGTGGCTGCCAGGCCTCCCCTCAAGGCTCCCTCTCTWCTGAGGAGGGAGAAGTGCAAACATGAACTTTGCGCGACTGTGTTGCCCGTGGCCTTTTTGCAGATCCTGGATGAGGTCCATGCTGCTGTTTGTCTGGGACCATGTCCCTCTGGGAGGTGCACTTGTGCTTCAACAGCATGTTTAGAAAATGGAAACAAAGGGGAGAGCTGTGGGTTGCTGCCGTCCCTGTTTCCAATGCTGCCAGCTCTGAGGGACTACCAGAGATGGAGAATCCCTTCCAGTAACCTGCTGTTTGCTTCTCCCCAGTTTTATTAACTTACCTGAAATGAGATCCTGATATACACGTACATGCAAATACCAATCTAAAGAGTCAAGGGGCACCCAAAAGGAAAGGATAGAAGGATATAGAAGAATACCTAAAATCACGTTATATGTTTTCCACTCTTTGAAATGATTGATGTCATTAGATTTGCTTCTCAGCCTTTTGTGGAACAGTGCAGGGCATGGGCTGAGCCTGAGGTTTGGACAGGGCTTTGGCAGTCTGCCTTGGATCTCCACAAAGTTCCAGCTCTTCTGCCCTCTCCTGGACCATTTGTTATCTGCCTGATTTCTCAAGAAACCAGAGATGGCTATTAAGGAAAGATATAGAGAAGGAAACAACAGCAATCCTATCGATTACTTCAGGAAGAGTATTAGGGAGAAAGTGTAGAGGACGTTTGTGTAAGATAATGCTAAAGAGCTGAGCAAAGCTAGTGTGACTAATGGAGAGGAAGAGGGAGAAAGAGGCTAGCTGAGACAAGTAGGAAATGGTGGAAAGTTTATCCTTGGAAGCTTTTCCTAAAATGTCCTTTATAATTTCTCTTCCTACTGATGATGGGCTACCCGAAGGATCCATCATGGTACTGTCAGCATCTCTTCACTGTTCATTCCCTTTCCCRGATGCTCTTCATGCTCTTGGGAATCCCTCTGCCTTATCATATTCTCTACTARTGCTTTCAGAAGCTCTGTGTTGTATTTTTGGCAGAACTTTACGCTGCGCTATGCTGTACTGTCTCCTTTGTGCTTGCTCGTATTCCCAATGTGGGATACAGAGTCTCCTGTATCCTCCACCCGGTCTCGGCTCGGACATTCCACTGTTGTGTTCAGTGCTGCCCACGTGAAATCTATAATGTCTCTATTCCTCCCTCTCAGCTCTGTATTAAAGAGCTCTGCAACTTTGTTATTTGAAGTTGAGCTCTCCATACTGCTCAGTTTTCCAGTCTCTCTCTCCTCAGTGCATACTTTTTTGTTATCTGAGCATAGCAACCCATAAGGCATTAGAAGTTCTTGAGAAGTTCTGAGAAATATCACTATCTTCAACTGAAGGAAAATGGGTTGTGGATTGTACTCCTTTCCTGCATTCCTGCACAGGACCAGTTAGACTTCCTACTCTTGTATTCTTCAATGTAGAAGTCTGTGAACTGAGCCAAGAGAAAGCAGTGTCTAAATGATTGCTCATGAGGCCTGTGTCAAAGGCATAAGTTTGTAGAGGGTTGGTGGTCCCCCAGGAAAAAAAAAAACTTTGGTTGAATAGTGCCTACAACATTACTTGAGTTAAATTCCTGGATTTGAGGTGACCATTACTGTTTGGTGTGGCAGGGAGAGTTGCAGGACTGGGCACTCTGATTTGGAGCAGCAAGTATCAGCATTATCAGCCTGTGGCGGCTGATTAGGGTTAGCAGCTTTCTCATGAAGACTGGGCTCCATGTGAGTTGGGTTTTTTCCAGCCAAAAAAGCATGTGTGCAAGCATTCTKCTTTAGGTCGAAGAAAGAAAACAGGCCATTAAAATAAAAAATCTGGAGAAGGAGGGAAAAAGAAAAGCAGGTCAAATATCTTGGAGGAATGTTTTTTGGAGGAACGTTATTTCTCCTGCGCTGCCGAGCCACAGTGGCCGTGGTGTGGCACTCGCCAAGGGAGACAGGCTGCACAGGGAGGCTCTTCACCCACCAGGGTAAAGGGGCCAATTCTGCCGACTGCTGGCAGAGAGTTGCGTGTCAGTCGCTTGTTAGCTATGTACCACCGGGCAGCAGATAATCTCAAGTGCCGAATGAATAAATCCACTCCTTGTCAGCTCCCATCAGTGTCTCTTGCATGAAGCCCTGATGCTTCTTAAAGAAACATATGTTGCAGTTAAGTCTGAATGCCGTATTTACTCAGTGGCCTGTGGTAGAGGGCTGAGAAACCCTGCAGGTGTTAACTCCTGAGTTAAACTGTGAGGTTCCTTGATAGGATTTTGCATGATTAGATAACCTGTAGGCCCCAAACTCCGTCGTTTCAGGACCTTGGAGTCAATAAACCGGGACAGACCAGGACTCCTTCCTTCCTGTTGTGGAGCTATGTTGAAACCAGCAAGAAGGATTCCCATGAAAATTCTCYTAGTATCACTTTGGCTGATTTCATATGCTCAGATTTTATGCCAAAGTTTGAAATTCACTGCAGCTTTGACAATGCAGTTTTGAAGGGACTATGGAAAATACTATTTTCAATAAAAACGAGTAGGACATTCCATTATAATAATAGTTTGGGGAAAATAAGTTTCCCTACTAAGAAGCTTCATAATATAAAGGTTTGCCCATGTAAATTGGAACATCAAATATGCAACTCACTTCTCACACATACCTGTTTTCATTTATGTGAAAATAACTTTGAGAAGCACTCATACAAACACAAATTGTGGTAGAATGAGCCCATAATAGAGCTTTCAGTGAAATGAAGAATTGCTCAGCTTTCCAGTAATTTTGTCTTTTTGCTGTAAGCATTTTGTACAGCACTGTCTAGCAGCCTGATTCAATGCATACCTAAATCTACTTTCCCCCTCGTCATTTACCTGCTTTTTATAAAATATTCTTAWAATTACTAGTACTTAGCAGAAAACCTGAATTCATGTTAAAGCATTTAATTAGTCAAAATTGTATAATAGAAGATTTCTTCCAGATACTTCTTAAYGATCATTTGAAGGTCTGATTCAAAACCCATTTAAGTCAATTAATGTCTTTTGTTGACTTCAATACGTTTTGAATCTGTCTTGGGGTATTCAGAAAAGGGAAGTTAGTGGCTGGAATAGCAACAGGAAATGCTCTCCGTAGATGGCCAGCTCTTGTGGTTCCCCATTTGCTTCCACACTGGCCTACTGAAGAAGTTCTACGTAAATGTAATGGAAGGCCACTTTAAGTGAAAATTCAACTAAATTCAGAGCTGCAGAGCTCTGCAAATATATTTCAATGTTTAATCATTTAAAAATTGTTTTTCTCCACCTTTACTCTGTTTACACTCCCATTGAAACTAAAGATACAACTGATATAATACAGTACTGCTTAGGTTTTATAATGGCTTAAGTGTATTTGGAATAATGGTATCCTCACAGCCATGAGACCCCACAGGGCCTACTGGGCCCACAGTTACTTTTTGTATAAAACCATTTCTGTTTTAAAGCTGTTCTCTTCCAATTTCAGGAGTAGCCTGTTTGTTTTGGTACTCTGGAAAGAGTGGCCAGGTGACTTTCACCTAAGCCAGTCTTTTTTCATGATTTTAAACTTTAAGTCGCACAAGCCTCATGGAAGCAAAAGTACCAAAGAAGTAAAATCTCAGGGTTTGTTCATGGGATATTTCCATTTACACCAAGAATGAAAACTTTCCAGAAAGCTTGAAATAGTTTCTTGCTCCCTGGTACCTTTGCTTTAGCCATTTCAGCTCAGTGAAGTGGGGGTGAACACTCTCACAGTGATTTACCGATGTTTTGTGCTTTCTGTGCTCTCATCACYGAAATGCAAATTACTCCACAGCAAGCCAGACCCTGGAGAAATTAGGTCTTTCAGTGCARGGTTTCCAGGCTGAATTCTAGCCCGAAGACTTAGATAAGCATCCAGTCTCTGCATCCTTTGAAGTTCATCCCAACTCTGAATAGCTCTGAACTCTGAGAAAGTTCATGGCCAGGCCGAGTTTCTAGTAACTGAGGTATAGGCAGGAGTTCTGTGAATTATTTCATTATTTACTTCAAAGCAAAGCAGGGTCAACGTTAGAGCACTTGCGTTTCACACGAAAATCTAGCCCCCCCCCCCTTTCCTTCCTACGCATCATTTAGCTATGATTAGGGAAAACAGCATCACAAATTTACAGCCTGCAGGGCTTTATTCCCCCTCGCTGTTTCTGCCGCTGCAGACTCCCTTCTCYGGCCTGTACTGTGCTCCTCCAGCAGAGGAGCAACGGATGTCGGTGGTGTGCTGCTGGTGAACTTCAGAGCATCCAAGGAGAAATGCCATCCCCTCCCCTCCGGCTTTTTGGGCACRAGTGTTCATTGAGAAATAAAGCTATTAATGACTGCTGCATAATGCCTGCAAAGATTTTGTTGGTAAACTATAGCCTGGTAATATGAGAAAGCTACCCACCTCGTTTTTCAAATATTCACAGCACCGTGTTCTAGATGGGCAACATGATTTTTASTGAGCACGTGAATGCAAGTGAAAAGGAAACTTTCTTCATCACTGAGGCAAACCTCCTGGCTTCCTTCACCAGCTCTCCTTGCCTCCTAGGTGAATTAGCATCCCGGGTGTCTGCGAGTCTGAAGGGGAGGGAGTGCAGCACTTGTCAGTGAAAACTGTGCAGATGAGATGGGCGTAAACCCAAGAAATGTGAGCTCCTCTGGAGGAGGAGGAGGAGGAAGGTGAAGTAGAGGTGGAAGAGATGGAAGTGGAGTTTTGCGTTATTCCTTCTAAAGGTCACATTGCCCTCGTGATGCTCTTTGTCATTAGCTGAATCACTGGAGCATCCTGTTGGCAAATCAGCCTCCTGCATAGATTTTAAAAACCTCTAATTGGCACCTGCAAGGTTACAAGTTAGCAATGTGCCTCCATTTGCTCTGCGCAGTTTTTCATAGCCCCCCCTCCCCAGCTCTGCGACTTTTGGGTGCTGCATGGGCAATGGCCTGCTATGGTATGTGGCAACCCAGGCTGTAGTTGGGACCCTCTCACGTGACTCCATGTTGGTGTGACAGACAGAGCTCCTCTTTTTTCTTCTTCTTCTTTTTTAACTATTATGCAAATGTTTCGCCATGTTTCCTGTTTAGCACAGACTCTGCGCTTCCCTAGACAGGCTATTCTAAGCTTGGCCTGCTTTCTGATAATTGCATCTGCATTAAAGCAAACACCCCTGCAGGGTTTCTCCAGTCCCTGTCCTTGGCAGCTCCGAGCTGGACAGCACTACATGGCTTGCGAGCACAGGGATGTGCAAAGAAGTGATGCCAGTAGCTGGCAAAGCTCTGGGGAAGAAGGCAAAGCTGTGCGCTATTTAAGGCCTCTTTTATTTCACCAGCGAGTCCAGCTACCTCTCCTTTGCTAATGACAYGGATTACTGCTAGACCCTCCTAAGCTACATGTCAATGAAATTACTACTGAGGTGTGCACTCTGTGTCCAACCCGCATCAATTACTGGCTTCTCTGTGGGGATGGAAATGTGAACAGGACCTGGAAGAGCCCCTGTGAACAGTGACTGCAGTGGTGATTTTGAGAAGGTGGCCCACTGCAGGCTTTTTGGCGGTGGTAGTGTTTCGGTGGAATGGAAACAGGCAGGGCACTGCTGCAAGGTTTCTGTGGATGATCTTTATCAGGTTGCTGGTTAGAGACTTGGGAATCTCTAGTTCTTGAAGCAATACAGCCATTAGTGTCTCGCTCCTTTACATAGGGACCAAGTCCTGGACTATATGAGAAGTATAGTAATAATACTTTACCTTTATAAAGCTCCTTTCACTGAAGAGCTGTATAAAGTCTTACCCAGACAAATAGATTTGTTTTGTCCTTGATTTACAGCAAGCAAAGGTGGCAGAGGAGGATCCTATGAATTCTGCCAGTCCCCTCTTTAACCTCAGACTCACACTGCTGGGGAAAGGAGACTGCTGCCTGCACTGGGGTGGTGCAATATGTATGTATATCACAATAAGATACTGCCAGGCACATCAAACCTGATGCTTTCTACATATCTGAGGTTGAAATCATGACTTTTGAAACTAGATTTCCCCTCAGGATTTAGTTTCCAGGAAATTAAAAATGTGTGCAGGACCTTCCACACTCGTACAGTTAAAGTGATGAAAGTAAAGTAACTCAGATTATTTCTTTTTAATTGGTTCCTAGCATAAGTCTGTAGGTAGTAAGTGGATATTTGCTTTCTTGTCTCCTTTGCTGTCTTGTTCTCCTTTCAAAGGTAGACCATACAGTGTTTTAATTGAATCTCCTCCTCCAAGGGGTGGTTATAAATCACTGCCTCTTCTCATGCTTAAGGACAGCAGCCAAGCAGGACCCTGGCCGGATGCTGCCACCCATCACTCACTCGACCTGGGTGCATGTTGCTGCAGCACCCACCAACAGGCTTTTCAGACATGACTCTCCAGTGCACTTAGCAAATCTCTAGGGAGCTTCATCTTTCTCAGGCGGGAGATCCAGGAGGGAGAACAGAGGTGGGATGATCACTTTCATAGCTAGCGCAGGGATCACATTCCCCTGAAATACCTGGTCTCCCTCATCCAAAGGGCACTTTTTTGGAGTTCCAGTTTTCTGCGTAGTTGCAGTACATGGTGCTGATGTCTGAACCTTGGTAATATTGGAAGATCATTATGGGGGTGGGTGCTGCTTCTGTTTTGTTTTCCCTTGTTCTTGAAGCAAATCCAACTTTATCAGATAAAGCACTTGAGTAAGGTCTCTCCAAATGTCACTGCCTATCTTGTGAGAGAAAGAGTTAACAGGTCTTTCTGAAGAGGAGACAAAAATGGAGTAAACTAGCTCTYCCCCCCCCCTTTTTTTAATTTTTGTGGATTAGGTTTAAGGTTGAAATATGCACAGCTTTCATTTTCTATTTGTGTAACTGACTTTCATCTAAGTGCTAGTCATGAGTAAGTTATACCTACAGAGCTATCACCATCAAGTACTGCGTGGCACTGAATTCATGGCAGTTCCCTTCTGAAATTGCTCAACTACATAGATATTTACACACATACACACGCACTTCCATTAGGCCTTCTGATACACTTTCTCCCCACTTCCAGAGATCACAGAGATTACAGATCTCTCAGATGACTTTTGAGTTTGCAGAGAGGAATAAGTGTCTTTTTGAAAAAGTGAGACTGACACGTGTACAAACACCCTTTCCTCCATCCTAATATGAGAAGGCAGCCAAGGGTGATGTGATGCTACAGTTGCTTTTGTTCTTTCTGGGGGGTGGTATAGAGGAAGAGAGATCTGGGGTGATAACCAGTGTGCTGAGAGATCCCCCTCCTCTTCACAATGCTGGCGAACTAGCACTTCCTCATTCCCTGCGAAGTATCTTACTGGCTTTCAGGGAAAGTTGTCTGTGTTCAGGTTTAGCAGAGGATGGTATCTCAGGAAATTAAAGGACACCAAGAACTAAAAGTACACTGGAACAAGTTCCTAATTACTTGTCTGACTACTGCAGAGGAGATCTTCTGGACAGGGTCTGTGTTTTGTTGGTGTTTTGCTTGTTGGGATAGCAGCTACAGGACAATCAGATGTTCAGAGGACTGAAAAAACCTACCTGCTTGTCCCCGTTTGCTTCTTTAGGTCTCGTTCYTGCCTTTGTGGATTCCTGAAAATTTGTCATACCTGACTGTGCATTGCTTAGACTGTGTCTTGCTGCAGAGCTTGTTTTGATTGTCTGCAGTCTCCACTGCGCTGCATTAGCTCCCTTCAAGTTAGCCTAGGTCAAATCAGAGTGGTCATAGCGTGGCTTTGAGCAGCATGGAGCAAATTTGCTAGCAGCTGAGGAATTGTACGAACTCCATCTCTAATGAATACCCTCCTCAGTAAATTCAAATTAAAAACACCACTACAGTCTGATAAGAATCTGGGGTGAGAACAGGACTTCAGTTAATTACAAGGGCTTGGTCACAACTTGCTGACTCAGCGCTGAAGGCATGCTGTTAGAAGTAGCCACAGCCGGATAGGTTGGGAATTGAGAGAGAGCAGAGCCTTACACTTCAGGCTCTGAACACTGGGGCTCCCAAAGTCTGGTTTAATTTCTTGTTGAGCCTTGTACTTCTTAAGTCACTTCTTATATCTGTTTCTCTTTCTATGCCTCAGTTCTGCAGCTCTAAAATGACATGGTYCTCTTCCCCTCTTTGTCTTCCCTGCTTACACTGCAAGTTCTTTAGGATGGTGATTTTCCCTTATTAMCTGAATGTACAATACCTAGTGCGCTGTGGCCACTTCTGTGCCTGTGGGAGGTCAGGAAAGCCCTAAATGACACGTTTGAGCTTCTGTACTTTGAGAGCATGTCACGGGCTTTGGGTTGTGAGGCAGGAACTGCCTTGAATGCTCAATAACTCCTGCAGCTCATTCTCTTTGGTAGATTTGGGAATTTTCTTTCAACCTTGACATTTTGCTGTTTTTCTGTCCTGAAGGGCAGGCAGTACTGAGGCCAAATACATTAAATTTTTGTTAAACTATGTGAGTGCTAAATATTATTCATTATTATAAGTTGAAAAATCCCCTGCATATAGAGAGTGGGAAATGGATGAATGGGAAGGAAATGTGAGATGATTTCTGACATTCTAAGACCTATCTTCTAATTTTCTCTATTTCTTTTTGTTTCTTCCAGGTGGAGCGGGAAATAGCCATCCTGAAGTTGATAGAACATCCCCACGTTTTAAAGCTGCATGATGTTTACGAAAATAAAAAATATTTGTAGGTATTATTGGCTTTTGCCAGCAAATGGGAGAGGAAAATGGAAGGAGGAAGGATGGGAGGGAGAGGAGGGGTTTGGAACTTGGTAACATTTCTGCAAGAATGGAGCAGGATGTGTTTTTACCCTCAGGTCTGGTGTCCGTGTGATATCTAGTAGCTGGCTGAGGGAGGAACAGTTCCTATTTGCACAGCGTTTTTATTTTCCTCTTTTCTGCTCTGTATTTTGTTTATATGCTGTTTCTTTTCCTACTTAAAACAGAGGGAGAAATGACAAACCAATATTTTCTCACAGCAACAGGGGAGGAAGCTTTATGCCTGTAAGGTCTGGAACCATTTTGAACCAAAACTGTAACAAGTTGTTAAAGTGGATAGTTTGGATATCCTCACTTSCCTAATAGTTTTCATTGAAACCCTCAACTCTCACTGCTAATATTTTTAAATTTGCCATCAATAACAATTTTGGGTTGTAGGCTCTGCTGAAATTTCCTGATGTGAACTCTCTGCAGTAACAGTTAACCAGCAAAGCGCTGTTGTTGTTTGGTTTGGCTTTTTTGCAGATCATTGCCAATGCCAGGCAGGGATATTGTCCACAGACAGAGTCATTTTAGCTTGACAGGGCTCTAGATATGTTGGATCTGTTGTCAAACAAACAGGCCACATTAATCTTGGCACAACAGGAAAAAGAATCAATGTTCTCCAAATGGAAAACGGCAGCCCAGTAGGGAACTCARTGTTGTTTCCAGCTTTTTAACAGGTTATTGCAAGTAGAAGAGAGTGTTTAAAAAAATTAAACTGTTTTTAAAAGCCACCCTCCACTGGTGACCTCTCCTTAATGTCACAACACAAGAAAGGAATAACTGTTTACCCAAAGAAAGTGTGTTGAATGGAGGTAATAATCCCTCATGGAATATCCAGGCAGTCTTGTTGCTGGAGCAATGAATTCCTGTTGCAGGAAGCGAGGCCTTTGCGTCTAAGGGTTAGTTTAACAGAGCAGGSAATAATTTCTTTTGGATTCCCCGTCCTCCTCTGGGGCAGAGCCTGCCTGCTGCGGAGATGTGGTTGCCAGCGCGAGCTTGCGCAGGCCCTGGCTGGAAGCTGGCCTTGCTGTTTTCTGAGCTGCGTGCCGAGGGCCTTATCCTCGCTGGCATAAATGGTCGTGGCTCCGTTAAGCCTAGGTGGCACCAGCTGAGGGCAGAGGCCCGGACATCCTAATGCAGCCAGCTCTGCGTGCAGGAGAGCAGCAGCCAAGCTGTTCTCCTTTAATCCTGAAAAAAGAGGCGCTATGTGTAAGAGTACACTCCTCTCTATCACTCTGTTCTGGTTTAAATGGGGGTAGGGTCAGGCCCCAGGCAGAGGGAAGGAATATTCTTCTTTCTGATCCTTCTTTATTTGCATGTTTTGTATTCTTAGATACATGCGCGCGCGCACACACACACACGCACACACACACACGCACGCACACACACTTGCAAAAACACACCATACAGCTACTGTGTTCCGGTTAGGTTTAGTGTACTTGGGTGATGGAGACGTGTGAACACATGAAGGACAACGACCATGATCGTAGCTTGGGGTGAGGGGATGGGGTTATATGTATAATAATATATATATGTTCTTGCTCTGAACATAAGGGAAAACAGCAGCTGAGCTGAGCTGAGCTTTCTGTCCCTCCTCCCAAAAGACTTGGGGGTTATTTCGCTGCAGGTGAAGAGTGTCTAGTGTTCAGAGCAGTGGGGACGGTCTCGCACCAAGGTTTTCAAAAGTGACTGCATTCCTTGGCAGCCAAACACCTTCCTGCTAAAGATCAGTCTGTAAAGGAAAGCATCTTGTCTCTTTAAGCTCTGTCTGGAAGTCCTGGCTTCTAAGAAATGTTGGGCTCCAAAGGGGACTTTGCCAGTGACTCTGTTTAACCTTCGACGGTTGCTAAGTCTTTGTGCCTCAGCTTCTCAGTCTGTAGGACTGAGCTGGCTGTGTCTGCCCACAAAAGTACCGAGTCCCTCTGCTGAAAAGCACTAACTTTATGAAAGTGCCAAYGACCATTAATTACATTTCATTTTTATTAGTCACTATTTTAAAGAAAGGGCATAATGCAGAGCTTGTGCCAAACCTCGCTGTTCAAAATTAGAAACAGCCGTAGCCTGGGATAAAGCTAAGAGGCGGAAGAGCGTGCTTGGGGAGGGGAGAAGTGTTACAAGTGTGCATGGGATGAGACGCGTGTATTCGTGCGCTTTCCCAAATAATAAGCCACAGTGACCTCCAGTTCGCACCAGCATCAGGAAAAGGGATTGCTTTCCGATTGTGGCAGCGCCTTTCCATCACGCCTGCCATCTCGGCAGCAACGGTGGTGGCGTGGTTTCAGAGCACAGGTGAGTTACGGGTGCTGCTGCAGATGCCGAAGGCTGATCCCGCTGCAGCGCTGGGGAGTATTCCCTCGATAAATGTTAACTTCACAAATCATGTTTGACTTTTGGTTTATGACTTAATTTGTGACAAGGGGCATTGGTTGAGTAGATTCCCAATGTGACCATGAATCAAATCCTTTTTCAACAGTTTAGTTAACACAGCAAATGAGTTTTAAAAAATAATAATAAAAATTTGCTAGCGTGTCTTTGTTAGCCTAGCAGCCATTTTCTGTTTGGTTCCTTTTTTTTTTAAATGAAGATATTTGGAGAAATGGAGATGGCTATGAGCTCTAAGGCTTTCAGCTCTTTTTCCAGCATTTTGAGTTGTCTTATTTAGCCATAAGACTGTGGAATATTATTCTAGATGTATAGGGGGAAACATCACAGCTCCACTGTGACTATCTGTAGGTGTGCCTATATACCACCTGGTTATACATTATGTTGGTTAAAGTAGCAATATTACTGACAGATGGGCTATTTCTTTTTTTGTTTTATGATAATACTGACAGCCTTCAACCAATATTGGGGGCCCCATAGTAATGGATGATTTACAAATAGCCATAGACAATCTGTGCCTCCCTCTCCCCCAACACGTAACTTGAACAGACTGAAGGGTGGGCGAGGGGATCATCTCCCCATTTTAGAGGTGGAGAAATGAGGTGCAATAGCCTGATATGGAATAAGCCCAGGACTGTTTTAAGAACTTTTATTGCTGTTTTGGAATGGGGAATGATTAATGAGCTACCAAAATTTGCATGTGCACCACTAATTTAAATGAATCAAGTTCTGACAGGGTTTTAGGGAAATCTAAATAAGCAAAGGGAATTAGCAAGGTGATAACAAAACTGAGTTTTAGAAGTGTTCTGTAATGCGTGTTGGAGGGGAAACACTGTATTAGTCACATGGTTTCCACCTTGCAGATGAACTGTGTGAGCTTGGGTGATGACCCTCCTTCCTCTGTGCTGTGTGCAGAAAAGGTCTTTCCTGCAGTTGGCCCTAGGTAGAGTTTTGTGTAGCAAGCAGAGGGGAAGGAGGAGTTCATACACTTCTGACAGCACTAGCGCTGTGAATGAGCAGGAGGTTCTCGTGAAGAGCCTTCTTGAGGATTACCTGAGGGGAAATGAGCAAAGCCCTGGCCTTCCTGAGTGAAGTGGGTGGCTCAGATTTTTTTCTAGGAAGCAGTCTTATGCTTTGTTTTTAAGTCTCCGATGTGTACCATTTTGTTCAGTAAATCCATCTTTCCTTTTGATCTTAGAAAAGCAATTATCCTGCTGTTGCAGGAGCTGTTAACATGGCAACCGAAGTGCCATCATGTAGTCCAGAGCGGGTGGACCTTCCAAAGGGAATGTATATGACTGATGCAGTTCTGCCGCAGAACACCTGACAGGGGTGGCATTATCCATTTGATCTTAAGCCATTATCTATTTAATTTAAATTATTGGGTTGGGGTGGAGGGGCTGATCTTAATCCAGTATCTGTACTTCATCATCACCTGCTTACTTATCTCCCTTTAGAGTACCTGAAAAAGGCCATGTCTCCAGTTTTTGTTGCTGAGCAATTGCAGCCAGACCATACAGTTAGTTTTTCAAAAATGCTTGGTATTCAACATTTTGAGCTTCGGTGAAAACACTCATAGTAAAAATCTGGTTTTTTGCTGTTGCAAAGCACCCTGGTATGTGGTGATGCATCCGTTTGAAAAAATTACTTCCTTCTCAAAAGAATAATGTTGTCCAGTGGCAATCTGGGATTAAAAAGGACAGAGGAATGGCTAAAATGGGTTGGGGGATGCCAATAACATAGCATTATGTTATTGAATTAGCAATATTAAAATATTGCTAATTCAGATAAGCATGTAGATGCTTTTCATTGAGTGGAAAAAGGATAGGATAAAGACAACCCAGGATCACCCCATGCCTGTTTCTTTCCGATGTTTATACTAGTATTTCTCTATTCCCATTTCCATCAATATGTGCGGATATAGATCTGTAAATATATATTTACAGGTACATGCAGATATATTTTTATACAGATATTCATATCTGTATGTATATGTATTTATATACATGCTTTTTAAACTCTTCACATTTCAGGTTCTTTTCAAATTTTGAGGGAAGGTTTAGTTTAATCTCTGTGTTGTCCAACTTGATCAGCATTTTAAACAAGAACGTGGTCTGAGAGGAAGAGTGGACCTCAGAACTGGGGAGTTGTCTCCTCTTCTCTGAAATGGGCCATGCATTCAGCAGCTCTTTCTCCAAACACAACAGATCCCTTTTTCAGCCTCCAGCAGTGCAGTGTCACCACTGGGCATGTGCCCAAGCCTCATTGCAACGTATACAACACGCCACCTCCTGCTTTCAGGGGTGAAAGTGCTTCCCAGTGAGTCAGATAACAAAATTAAAATGTCCTCCTGCTTGTGCACAACTCACATTTCTGGCTTATACAAGATCAGCTGACAGCAGGTGTCAAAGACTTACAGCTCTGGTGGTGTCTGCAGAGGCATCCGCCCTGCCAGGCCTCTCCTGTAGGGTTTTCCTGTAACTTCATTTCTGATGAAAACTAATTGTGAGGTGCAAGAAAGAAAAAAAGATTTCAATTTGTTCTTTTGTTATTGGTAGCCCAGGATTTTGACATTTGATCCATCTATGGGGAAAGGAGTCAGAAGGCAGAGTGAGGGTCTCCTCATGGAGGAGACGGCAGCAGAGCCTTGGCATGCATGACTACACACTGTGAAGGCAGCGCTCAAAACACCTTTCATCCCCAGTAAATCAAAGGTACAGGCAGTGCAGCAGCGTAATCTCCCACTCTGCCTCTCTTTTCCCCCCAAATCACCAACCTGTTCATGTCCAAACATAATTAGCAATCACGTACAATCTCCTTTCAAACAAAGGATTTATAATTAAAATCGTCCTTTGGAAAAAAACAAATCTAAAGCATGCACATTTTCTTGCAGGGGAGGAGAAAATAAGAAAAATAAAGAGTTCCTGGCCTGGTGCCAAATTAGGGTTTAAAAATTCATGCCCGCCATAAGAATTTATATAGCTTCTGAATAATTTATAGGTTGCGCCAATAACAAGGGGCTTAATATCTGATAGAGATTATTTAATCGATAGAAAACAGTGCAGTGAAAAAGCCGTCAAAGAATTGCAACATGTCAGTCTGGGCTGGGCAGTTTTTAACCATTTCCCTGCTGTACATGTGTCCTTTCATATACACGTAGGTATGAAAGGACATTTTGCAAATAGAGTGGTAGCATGGCAGAGGAACTGCCACGACTTTATTTTTTCTTCCTAGAGGCTTTTTCTGGCAGTCTGCCATTCTAGGCAGATCCCTTGCTGATATGCCAGAGCTTTGAAATGTAATGAATTTTCTAGCTCTTAGCTGAGTTGGTCAAAGGGAGAAGTTAGTTTCTCGGGAATAATCTGCTGGGGATTTTTTGGAAGGAGCCRTTCCTGTGAGGTTGTTCCGACTTCATTAGGACTGGTGGCTGTACCTAGCATGTGACGTTTGTGGTGCAGCTCTTTTGGTTTGTGTATAAATCTGTGGCCAAACTTCATGGAATGGATTAGGAGGTTTTTATAGATGTGGACACTAATCAACGTAGGGACAGAAAAGAGCTATAGATGTATCTGTCTTTATAAATGAAATGCCTGCTTGACTCGTGTCCCTGGCCTCATTAATTGCTTAGACATCTTTGTCAGCTCGGAAATGTCTTGATTCCTGCTGTGTTCCCTGGTCCTAGCATTATTCTCATGATTTTCATATAATGATCAGCTCTTAAGTGACAAGACAGAGTAGTTGAGCTTCTCAGCAGATGTAGTCACTTCATGAAGTTTCTTACCCAGAGGCCCTATACCATAAAACAGTAAACTCTTGAGCACAGAGGGCACAAGCAGTAACTCTCATGATTTGCCTTGTCTTTGCATGGCTCTTTCTGTGTATTTGGGGGTTTTGCATCTTGCTGGAGAGCACACTTGAAATCCTCTGTCTCAAAAGCTGGACAGTGCTACAGGAATATCCGGTCTAACTTCCTGCTTAGTAAAAACCCTAGAACCCAGTGGTGTCTAAATTTAGGCATATGTAGAAGACCCACCTGGCTTTTTAGGTTTAAGTGAGGTTGTGCATCATTGTAATATTTAATAAAAAGAATATTAACTGGTTTCCTAACAGACTGCTAATCACATGCCCAAATTGGCTGCAGTTCCTATGGCACGAGAGAGTATTTCTTGTTACTGTTGATGTTTTGCACTTATAATACTTATCTGAAATACTTTGGGTTTCAATATGAGCTTTCTCTAAAGATCTCTATCCGTTTAATGCTTTTATAAAAACAAATACACTGTTTTGCCCCAGAGGATCTAATTTGTGTAACTGCGAATGTCTCATAAGTTGTATTGATCTATAAGGCTGAGAAAACAGGAGCTGCAAACCCACACTAGGATGTAGTGATGGGCTGCTGTGGGCAATCCCATCTGGCAAGAATTTTAGTATTTCACACCATTCTTGCTAATGGTTTATAGACAGCTTTTCATCTTCTACAAATCGCAGCTGGGGTGTTCTTTTTTTATTGTGCCCAAGTTACCCAGTAATGCATGGTCCTGGTCTTTGCTGTCCCAGGCAGTCTTTCGTTAACAGGCGTTTCCCAGGCATTGCTTAGAGTCTGCCTGTGTTATTTTGTTAGAGTCCTACTGTAGCGGTAGCATGTAGATGTGCTGCCTCGGTGGGAGCATGAGAGTCCTTCCTCAAAGTTCCCCAGGGCCTGGGCAAAGACACCCTTTAATAAGGTGTAGTCTAGTCCTCCAAACAGGAGGGAGGAATCATCACCGAAACTATTTTTGTCACTGGTTTAAGTGATGCCCAACTTGGTAGTATTGTAGTGCAGAGGTGACCTAGTCATGGCAAGGACTTTGTTGTGCTGGCACTGGACAAAAATGGAACAAAAAGTCAGCTTACAATCCAAAACCCAAAACAACTGTTGGAAACTCCTCAGTGGGGAAGTCCAAGGCGTTGTCAAGCACCACAGCAAAGAACAGCCTTCAGGAAGGAGCTGAAGAAAAATGATAAGGTAGATCTGTAGATCAGATCAAAGATACCCTTCCAAATATAGGGGGACGTTGTGTGAGCACAGAATTGTTCGTCTGGAAGTTTAACAAGTGGATAGTGGAAGCTGGCTATGGAGGCTGGTCAGAGGTGGAAGTCCACCTCAGAAGGCCAAGGAAGAAATCCGAGACTGGTTGCAGAGTTGGCCACAAGGGGCCTCCAACTGAGGGCAGCTATCCTTATGGTAAATGTGGTATAAAAAAGGAAGAGGCAATGGAGGAGGCATGGAAGGAGGGGTCAAAGCAGAGCGCTAAGAAAAAGATATTTGCAGTGATGTTGTGATATCTATTCTGAGCGGCCATCAGTGGAGCCAGACTATTTATCAAGATGAATGATATGATGAAGTAACAGATACAAGGTGTCTAAAATTAGACAAGAGTTCTCACCATGGGGGTGGGTAGGAAAACTGTTATCTTAGAGGTATAATGAAGAAAATATCTATAGGATACCAGTACAACCAAGCTAAAAAGACCTGAAAAAAAAACCCTGAGTTAAAGGTAACACCCCGCCACAAGCCTCAGTGGTGGTCAGACAAGCAGTGTTTCCTCTAGGGACAGAGAAAGGAAGAAGTGGAGGGGGGCGGTGAGGTCAAGAGCTCTGTTTTAGCCATGTTGAGTTTGAGCTGATGGTAGGATGTCAGAGGTGAAAGCCAACATCTTACTTTAGTCAGGAGGAAGGGAAGAAAACTGTACTGAATTTTTATCTGAGTGCCAAAATTTTGCAATTTTTTTTGAGTTTGGGGCAAGAGTCACAGCATTTCTTTTTTTTTTTTTAACTTCTGCTAGTGGCATCGTAAATCCTCATAGCCCTGTCAGGTAGTTAGCATGTTTGAATGCAACCAAAAATAAGGTGAATTATGTACACATTTGCTGCTGTTCATCAAATATTTACTGATAGTTCCCAGAGGAAACTGGACCATCCACTGTGTTTATAGGAGTCCTACCGACATACAGGCTTTGGAAAAGACTGCAATGACTTGAAGGATAATTTGCCTGGTGTAGGAGCAGTGTGAAACTGGTATAAGTAGGCTGTATGCTGTCACGTCTTGTGATCGCCAGAATACAGGGTGAGCTGGAGCGATGAGAAGGAGAGGCATGGTGCTCGCTGTTCAGTTTCTGCCCTAAGCTCTAGAACAAACCGCAGTCGTTCGTGGAGCGGCTGCTGTCAGCTTGAACGCTCTGGAGTCTGTGCTGGTGCCTGGTGCAGCCAGAACTGAGAGGCACAAAGATGGGTTAAGGCCACATTTCCCTACATTCATCCTGGCTGCTCCATTTTTTTCATATGCAGAAGTCATCCCTCTGTTACCATACTGGTTTTTTGTTTGTTTTTATTTCTTTACTGTTTTGGTACCTAAAAGATTAAATAAAACTGAAACAGAAAGAAGGAAAAGAGTTGAGGCTTACTGCTTTTCTAAGCTGCATGCATGTTTCYGATGTGATACCTAGTGGGTCGCTTAAGGTTAGGAACTTGCTAGTTTTGACTGGGAAGGTGCTAGGATGCAGATGGAAAAGTGGCAAAGGGAATAGATAAAATGAAATGTTTGGGGCAGAATCAGCTGCTGCACACAGTTTATCTGCTCCTCTCCAACAGATTAAATCATTTTGTGTATTAAGCATTCAGCATCTTTGCCTTTAAACACCAGAGTCTCATCTCCATGAAGCTCTGAAGCTTTGCCAGAGATTTTTTTTTTTTTTGTTCCATGTTTTAGCTTGCAGCAGGGACATGAAGAAATATCATGCAAGACATGGACCTTTGTGTCTTCACAAAAGCAAGCTGTGGCCTCCAAAAACTTCTGCAACTTCTTAAAGAATATACCCAGTGGGGAAAATGTTTAATCAAGGATTGGTTTTTAATGCTGTGTTCACGTGGCTTCATACTGAGTCGCAGAAGCCTGGTGGTTTCTTGCTTACGCAGTGCCTTCACAAGCAGAGAGGAAATTGGTGGTAGCGGCAGCATGGAGTAGAAGGCACAAGAGACTTGAGGTTATGATCCCAGCTCTGATACTGGGTGATTTTGTGACCCTGGGCAAGTCACTTTGCTTCACGGCTCCCTATGTGAGAAGAACAGGAGGATAATACTTATAATGTGTCTCCCACGTGGATTGCAAGGATCAGAAGAGCTCGTGTTTGTCCAGGGCGTCCAAGGTGTGAGAGATAAGTGCTCTTACGGAGCCTTTTCTCCTAAGACAGCCCCTCTCGGTGTTATCRCAGTAGGTGGTGCACATGCTGCTAGACAGAGGCTGGGTCTTTCCTCTCCTTGAGTCTTCTCTGCAGTGGCTTTTTAAAAGCAGTGTTTGCTATGTTTTTACAGTGGGACACTGATGCCATGAGTCTTGYGTAGACAGAGGGTTGTTGTTGTTGTTGTTGTTTTTAAAAAGGCTTCCTTCACAAGTAAGCTGCTTTTCATCTCCTGATGTAATAAAAGACTAGTCTTGGCTACTGGTTTGGGTTTTTCTAAATTCATTGCCTTGTTCAGAATAAATGGGAAAAGTAATAATAAAAACATGAGATGAGAGCATGTCACATCTGGGAAAATGGGATGGGGAAACCTGGGAAAATCCCTCTTCTTGTATAGATTCACTCATACACACGCATATATGTACGCAGCATTTAGAACAGCGGGGTTGTGTTGGCTGTCCTGTGGAAGTTGGATGTGGTGCAACACTTGGTAATGTTTAAGCCCCTTTCACTGGGCTGYTTGGAAATAACATGTACTACTAGTGTGCCATGCAGTGTGCCAGCAAGACATTGGCTTGCACAGAAGTGGAGGCAGGTGCTGAATTATGCCCTTGCTAAATCGAAAATCTCCTCGTTGGGGGCTCTCCTAAAAAAAAAAAAAAAAAAAAGCCCAGTCATACTGGAGGGAGTAGGGTTGGCGGGCGACCAGCTGCAAATTGGAGTGCAGAAATTCTGGATGCAACATAACCATGCAGGACTTGCGGCATGGTCCCTGCAGTGTTTCTTCCTTGCAGTTGACCACTGGGGAACGTGTTTGCCGCCCTTCTCGCTCCTGTCGCGCTGGGGGCTTTGTCAGATCAGAATACATCGCGGCTGTGCTTCTCCACGTCCCCGACTTGTCACAGGCACCGATCTTTTTCAGATATTCTCCTCTGTTCATTTCCATTATTATATCTGGTGCTTCTGGGTGGCAAGCAAAAATGAATAACCTTGTAAATGCTCCCTGTCTTTCAATTTGTTTTATTTTTCATGCAACGTGTCAGTGCATTTTTGTTGAGTGTTTTTAATAGGATGAAGTTGCTGAAAATAAATTGCTTTGCAGTTCCTGCTGTGGGTGACAGAAATGCTGGGTCTGTAATTTTCCGAAACTGTGCATTTGAAGCCAGTGTAGAGGATGTTCTGTATGCCTCTAACTACAATCATCTTCATAAGATACCTTCCGTAAAAAAAAAAAAAAAAAAAAAAAAGAGAGAGAGAGAGAAAGAGAAAAACAACTATCCATTTGAATTTAGGGGGCAAGATGCACTGCTATATCCAGCTTCTGCTGGGCACAGTGAGAGAAAGAGCTGTCAGGGAGAATTTTAGGATTGATTCTGCGCCAGGTTTGGGTCTGCCATATGGGAGATTAAACCAGATCTGTCTCTAGTATGAGAGGGAGAATGAATTATGTAGCAAACCCACTTCTCAGAGTGTCCTTTAGGCATGGTTTGGGAAGTTAGGATTGGGACTTAAAGACGTAGACACCCCGGTGCCCATGACTACTGCACATCAGTTTTTTCTGAGCATTTCTAATCTGCTGTCAATAATCTTGCTCTAAAAATGTAAGGCAGATAAGTGGTCATCTCCATATTATCAATATATACTTAGTAGATGGTCTGGCAGCTACCCATCTCTCCTGGAGAGAAGGTAATCCAGGTATTCCAAATGTGGGTTTTGAGTCAAGATTTTTCTGATTTTTTCCCCATTTCAATGGGGCGGAATTTGAGAAATTTGCCATGTTTTAAATTGTTTATATTTTGATAAAAATTTCAGAAAAATGTAGTTTTCCCTAAAGTTTTGAATATCACTGTGTTGTCCAACTTTCTATGCTTCTGTCATAGTTAGCTGTCAAGACGGTGCTAATGTCTGTCTCTTCCTGCATTTTCTGCTGCCTTTCTGTTGAGTAGGGAAATGCATTTCTCCTTTTACGGCCTGGGACACGACACACASAAGTCGCACTGGAAGCTGCTATTGAAGTAGGACCTCAGGTCCCACTCCTGCATTTTCAAGGCTAAGGCCATTATCATTAAACCAATTTTACTTTCCTCAGAACAGCTTTTATGCCTTTTACGACTCCATATTTTGGAGCCTTTAAAAACAGGATTATTGAACCCCCCAATTTATAATACTGTTTTTCTCTTTCCATTTCAAATTAGAAATTTCCTCCCAAAGTATGCTGCTTGAGATACAGAAAAGACAGTAGTCCATCTTGGATTAATTATTTTCACTTCCCTCTCAAATGTGAAGAGTTGAATTAATAATACTGGTAATAAAACCAACTTGCTGTAAAGCAAAGCATTGCGAGATGGGGATCCTAGTGCACATACAGCCCTGCCCCATCTGTTGCGCTGTCTGCTGGGAAGAGGGGAGAGAGAAGCACGCTCAAAATTTGGAAAAATCTGCAATACTCGTTTGTAAGTTTTCTAGTGATGTGTCTCAAATAAACTGCTTTGAAAGCTCTGTTCACCTTTGCGTTGTTGCTTTGCAGAAAGGACCTTTGAGATCCCATTCCTTGCCATGCAGTCCTGGAACGCATTTCAAAGGAGTTAGTAAGGGRGGCGTATGGGTTTCTGCCTCTGTTACAGGCTTTATGGCCATAAAGGCCAGCTAACAGCCCCAAAGAACAGAAATGACGTTTCGGTGGAAAATACTCGTTTGTTGTTTATGCTTGCTCTTTCAGATCCTGACCAATAAATCTCAGTGCTTGGTTTATTCTTTCTCTATTAGGATATTATATTCTGGGCAAACAAGCAAGGGGACAGTGGAGCAGAGAGTCACAACAGAGATGGAGTCCTTGGAGGTTTTCAAACAATCTTATTGCCAATAGAAGTCTATTGCTTAGCCTGCATTATAGCAGGTTTATTTTTAAGCGGTTCACTTGACGGTGTTCCTGCCACTTCCCTGGGGTAACTATTCCATGCCCACTATTAGGCCATATTTTCAGAGATTTAGACTAAGTTTTCTTCTGCTTGGCTACCTCCCATTACCCCTACTTACAACAGCMAGATGGCCCTTCTGTGGCCAGCTCTTTCCTTCAGAAGATTTTACTCTTGTCAGGCTTCTAAGAGTGCTGTGTGAGGGCTGGGTTTTCGTGTCTCGCTCCTAGGGCCCCGTTTGCTGCATTTGTTCACTCAGTGCCGCATTCTTCACGTGGGAGTGGGGGGCGGCTGCTCCAGCAAGTCGCTGCTCTTCGGCAGCAAGAGCTGAYGCCCTTACGTGGGCTGCCCGCGTGTGGTTCTTTTGATATTTTCTCATAGTTTAAACTGTTCAGCTTTTTTTTTTCTGAATTCCCTCTAGTTTGTTGGCATCTGTCTGGTTCTCAGGTGTCCAAGTCAGAACACTATGTGAGTGCTGCTTTGCCAAATCTGTTTTATAAAGCACCTGTCAGCTTGGTTAAGGGACCTGAGGCTTGCTACTATGCAGTCTCACTCCACAGTAGCTTTTAGAGCTGCCATGAAAGCTTAGACCTGATTTTTTTTCTTCTTCCCATCCTGGTCTTTTGAGTAATTTTTGGTTCCCAGATTCTATCTCACTAGAACATTGAACACTGAATCCATCCCTTTGTTTCAAATCACTGGCATGTCTGAAGTTTGCAGAACCCCTACTTAAAACATTAATCGCTCCYGATTTTAGGTTCTGATTCTCTTCTGCTTTTTTTCCCAGAAGTATTCTGCTTGGCCATGTGTAAAAAGAGGTTTGTTTATATATATATATATCTGTGTGTGCATGAGGGGGTTGGTATGATAGTGTGCTTACAAAATCCTGGCTTTGTTATTTTCTAGGTATTTGGTGCTAGAACATGTGTCAGGTGGGGAGCTCTTCGACTATCTTGTAAAAAAGGGAAGATTAACACCAAAAGAAGCCAGGAAGTTCTTCCGACAAATCATCTCTGCTTTAGACTTCTGCCATAGTCATTCAATATGGTGAGTACAGTCATTTTCAATAGGAATTACCTGTGACATAAAAGCACATAATAATGGGGTCTTATTTCTTGGCACTTTTACTTATATTAAGTAACTAATATTGTAAAGGTCTAAAAGCATTGTATAAAGTGCTGATGTATTTTTTAATTCTTGCCTGACTGTGAGACTGCGCAACAGTCACAGATAGACTTTACATGGAGAAGTTTGTCCATGGTTTCATATTGGAAGAGAATTCATTCACAGAGAATGCTTTAACCAGGAAAATGAAAGCCACGAGGGAAAAGCAGTTTAATTTCCATCATTCTTGGGGGCACTTGCCAATAACTGAGAATTGTATATGCTATATCAAAATGAGTCCCTGAAGAAACTCGGGACAATTACCAATACAGCAAAGTCATTTTATGGCTTCCTTCAGTTTTGGAAACATGCTGGCTTCTGGCAACCTTGACTGAGTCCCTTCTGGGCTTTTGAGTCACTGTTGCCTTTAATTTCCTTTCCAGTAGGGAACAATTTCCTTGATCAGACTGCTATTGATACTTACTAACTCCATCAGATGCTTTGACCATCAAGTGTGGTTTAACCTGCACTTTCAGGTGGTGGTTTAAATTGGACCGGTTTCTACTTCATCTTCAACAAGTTCAGGTAATTTAAATTATACCAAAATTAAGTTGTTACAATCAATCTGAGCACAGAGTTTCTGTACAGCTGCTGACCCATAGCTGCCTGCTTATTTCTCAGTGATGCAGCTCCTCACAGTTAGATTGGCTGAGAAGGACTATTTACATAATGTCTGCGTGGCTGTTTCTCGGTAGCCACAGAGAGCCGCAGATCCCCCCTCTCCAGTGGGCCAAGGGCCACTGTTAGACACTGGAGTAGAAGGATTTGCATAATCACCGTGTAGTTACTTCTCAATAAACGTACAGTGATTTTCCATTCCCCCTGGTTTTGTGCTAAGAACTCCCAAACCAGATATCCGTAGCATGAATGGCCACAGCAAAAATGGATACCTGTATATTTAACTTGCTCTTCTTGTCCTACTCGCTTTGCATTGCTGACTCTTTCTGATAGGATGTATTAATGTAAAAGAGAGCATATTTCTGATAAATGGAAAGGAGAATAAGAGCCTTTCTTGAAGATATATTAAGGAGAGTGTACTGTTAGGGGAATGGGCTGTTCAAAGATGGTGGATTTGGGGATGAGGAAGTCCTGAGGCCWATGGCTACTTGGCACAGGTAAGTTAATAATAGTCAAAGGGATTCTCATGGGAGCTGAGAGCAGGCTGTGTGCCCTGGCTAGAGCGGCTAAGTTTTCTCTGTTCGCAGCTACCTTGACAAATTTTATTCTCTGAATTCCACAATTTTCCTCCATGCCAATTAACTGAATTGAGGGATCATGATCTTCTCAAATGTACTTGATTTTTCAGAACTCTCTACTAAATAGCATTCCTTGGCATAATCCTTAGTAGGTTGTACAGCTGTAATTCTTTGTGTACGCTGGACAGCGTAACCACTGCTGGGTTTGATTGCGTACATAGATGTTCCTGTTCTGTACTTGGCTTAGCATTTATCCAAGAAGACTCAAAAATATTTAAGTATGACTGAAGAGAAATTATTTACTCTTTCAAATGAATATTCCAGAGAAGTATGAACCTCAGTTGTGATGGAAGTGTCTATGGAAGTATGTGTGTGCACATACACACTAGTCCTTTGCGCTTGGGGTGGATCCCTCTTGATGGTCCAAACTTTAATAAGCTGAGTGAGGRTCATGGTGAAGCTATCAGACAGATACGTACTTTTGCAGGTTTAAGGAAATGTGGGATTTGCAAGGCAGAGCACACGTCTCTCTTGAGGAATCCATTTTCCTCTGTTAAACATACTGGATTATGGGCAGTAGTCTTGTTTAGAAGTGAATCCCCTGTCTCCTTGTCAACTCCCGCTCTACCAGCACCTAGTGCTGAATAAGCGAGCAGTAAATCATAAGCTCTCGCTTCCTCCAGGTCACTCTGAGACCTGTGTGCTCCCTCAGATGATACTGGAATCTGTGTTATATTCTGAACAGTCATCATTAAATCCTTTTCTTAAAATCAAAGCATGCATAAATGTATGTCTGTGYGTGTGTGTGTGAGTACAGAAGTTAATGTGCTTTCCTAGGCAATGAAGCCTGACCTTGTCCTGTCGTGGGGCAGTGAAATGACAAATCATCTCATCAGTTAGGTTATCCAGTTATGACCATGCTGAAAAATGAAGGCTTCTGCTTTGGTTAATGACTAAATGTGGGTTCCTCTAACCCCCTGGCAGAAGAGATTGATGGCCTGGTGTCCCCAGCCCCATAGCATTGTCCCGTCTTCTTCCGTTACCTCCCAAAACACTGAGAAATATCTGCAGCTTACTTTTACAGCAGCACATTATCRCKTTCGGCTTTCACTGCTCACAGTGTATCGATGCTGCAGGATTCCCAGATCAAAGGATCCGAAAGGATTCCCCAGTGCTCCCATCAGTTAAAGGCTTCTGCCACTGCTGGGGGCAGAGATCACCTGTGCCTGAGGAGGCGTTTTCAGACAAGCAGGCAAAACGGACTTGGAGCTTCTGTGTGTGTGTTTGGATGTTAAAACAGCCTGAGCTTTCTGACAGAGTTTGGGATAAGCTTGGCCGCGGGGAAAAGCTCCTCCGTAGCCCCTTGCGGTTTCCCTCAGGACTCTGCTGGGCAGTGCAGCACCGTGCCGAGCTGGAGAGCTGCAGGCGAGCAGAGCGCGAGCAGGCAGCTCTGGGCGGAGGGGTTGTCCGGGCCCCGCAAGCCGTGTGTCTGCRCTGCCGTGGCGCGGTGCGGAGCAGCCGGCCGAGTGACGCAGCGTGGCTGCTCCTGGCTGCGGCTCTCCCTGCAGCCGCGCGTCGCAGTCTCTGCGCCGTGCTGCAGCCCACGGGGGCACCGTGCACACAGGCCTTGCACACCAGGGACCCAGCGCTGTCACCTTACTGGCCTGGGAAACGTTGTTTGGACGTAGCCAATGTTTGGGTTTGGGTTTGGGTTTGGTTTTTGGTTTTTTTTTTACTAAGCTGCCTCTAACCAAGTGCTGGGGGTTGGCTCTCTTAAAGCGGGGGCCTTCAGGACGCCTCAGCTGGCTGCCCCAGATGGATAGCCGCTGAGGAGCAGCCCGCGTCGCTGCGGTGGGCGAGCTCGCAGCTCGCGCAGCGCCAGCGCTATTCACTGCACAGAACAGTGTAGGAGCGAGCGGCGGGTAGGTTGCAAATTCTGCCTTTCCTGGGAAGACGCTGGCGGCTGGCGGGAGGGGAGTGCCGCAGGGGAGGCGGGAGCCGCGCGCCACCCCGCGCTGCCRCCGCCGCCGCCGCCTCGTTGGCTGCAGCTGACATCACCGGCCCCGGCCGCCATTGGCCGTGCTTGGATTTTGTGCGGCTGGGGCTTTCGCTTGGGTCAAGCCTCGCATTTGGTGTCTGCATCGCACGAGCTGACAAATAAAAATATGATTAGAGAAAGTGCCCCGTGGCAAACCTTATTACGGCTTCAGAGATAACAGATAATGCCAATTACTGCGCAGGGCAGTGGTGACATTGAGAGGAAATCCCCTGCGGTAATGAGCAGCAAGATTATTATTTCATTTTATTTTTATTTTGGTTGGATTTCATTTTGTGTTTTTTTCCTGAGCGCGCACAAGAGGGGTTAAGGCAGGTTCTTTATGAATATTGATAAATGACAATTACGAGGGCCTTTTCTCCTTTCATTGCCTGGGGCTGTGCCTGCTTGAATACGCGCAGTGCTCCTGCTGAAGCGTGTCTGTATGTGCATGGGGGTGTGCGACTTAGAGGGGCTACAGCAATGAATAAGAGCTTTGTCTGAGTTTGCCTTGTGCTCTTCCCATCAGTGCAGGGGGGAGAAAGGCTATTTATAAGATAATGCTTCAAGATTTCACAGCKGTAGTACCAAAATCTCTGGTGAGATTACTGCAGGCTGGAGCTGCAGAGCACTGTCAATAAAGGAAGCACCCTCTTAGGGAGAGATCTGGGATATCCACGAGAAACGGAGAAAGCCGAAGAATGCCAAGTGCCATGAGAAATCTCTCCTGTCCGATAGTGTCACCCTGCCAGTGACTCTTGCTTTGCCTTGCTTCATTTATAAGAAGTAYGTTACAGTGTTCTGCCAGGATAATCTATCGAATACCTAAGACTGCAGCAGCTGGACACACTGAAATCGTGACTGAAGGCCCCCAAATGTGAAATCAGTCTAGAAACTCTGGAATTTGATAATGCTGGTTTGTATTGCTTTGTGTTGTGGTCCTTCAGTCTTTCAGTTTTCAAATTGTCTTTCAGAACACCATGAGGTAGGAAGATCCTTTTTCTCCCTGTGAAAGCTGAGATTGCCCAATAATTGCCCAAATACAGGCATTTCAGCTTTAGGATTGAGACTCACTCCAAAATGTCAAGAATGTTCAGATTTCCCTTGTACATCAAACTGGAGAAAACCAATCAAGTACGTTAGCCACAGTGCCAAAGGTGAAATAACCAGCTCAGCTAAAGTCAAAGGGCACATATCTTTTTTAATTTTATTTCTTTWTATAGTCCGCTGGAGACACAAAAATGGCATATTCTTATTGTAGGCATAACCAGGTGACATTCTTTGGCAAGTACAATAGTGGTGATCAGATCTGACAGTCTGTTCTGGCTTTGAAGTGTATAAAAATAGGTTTCGAGGCGAGGTTTGTAGGGAGGGGCAATGTGTTTTAATAAATCAGCTGAAGTAATTGCAAAAAAACAGACAGTGTTTTAGGCATCCAAGCCCTTCTTCAGGACTCTTGATGTGTTTATAGATGTTGTCCTTTTTCCTAGCCACAACTATATTTACTTGTTCTGCAGAATTCTGTGAAAACTTGCTAAATTTGAGCATAGCAACCATGACTCTAAACAAAGCTTCTTCTGTAGGTAGATATGAGTTACACATTCAACTCTCGTTTCCAGAAGCAAGCGAAAAATAAGATGAAAGGCTTTTTCTGCTTATAAAAGTTAAAAATATTGCTTCTCTACTACTATTAATTATTACTGATAAATTATTTGCGTCACACTGAGCTTGTGCTGAGCGCTTTTAAGAGACATATTGCAGAAAAATTACTCTGTGGTCTGGCCCTGCTGGGAGTTTGGGGTCAGTAAGAAAAGCATTTGCAAAGTAGCCAACAATTTGATTATTACAAATGACCTGTAACTACTCCAATTAGGAGGTTTCTTGGGTTAGAAATCTGTGACCTACAACGTGTTGTCATAGAAACTGATACAAATGTTTCAGCTCAAAAATCACTTTAAAATAATGGGTTAGTTCATCATCTCATGCCAGGTGACATAGCTTCTTTGAATCCAGTATCCTAAGTCTGTGTCTACGCCAGACATCTTCTGCCAGGCCTGCGTGGCAGCGAGAGGGTGTCTGCTTTACCTCTCCCTTTTACATAYGCAGTACAGATACAGGGGTGTTCCCAGAGCAGGAGGACAGACTGGATGGGCAACGGAGGCAGCTAGAGAAGCAGTTTGAATAGCGACTCCAGAAAGCAAGCAGTTTTGCACCATCTCCAAGATTTGTACTCATTTCCCTGGGACCATTTTTGCAGCTCGTGCACTCTCTCGCTCTCCCTCTCTCCCTCTCTCCCTCTCTCCCTTTTGTGCTACAAAGGAATTGTAGAGCCTTTTAAGAAAGGGATGTTGCAAAGTGTCTGAGTGTGTGTGCTTTCCCTGGCAAGGCTTGTTTAATGCCCCCCTTTCACTCCGCTCTCCTTTGGAAAGGCTTCTCTGCAGGTTCATGGGCTGACTTCTTACGCCATTGTCTTGGCTGAGGAGCTCTGGGCAGTCTGCTTCCACCCCGGATCAGAGATACGCGGACTTTTTTCTGCAGGGCTGTGCTGCGTTTCTCTTTCATATTCCTTCTCAACATATGCAGGGCTCAATAGGAAAGTTTGCACTGTTTGTCACTAAAGAAGCTGCTTTCTTCTATTTTGATTTTCCAGCCATGTGGTAAAGCCCCTACAGTGCTGGAGCCTTTAGAACAATGAAAGGGTAACGAGTCCTCTGCTCACCTGCAGAGAGAGGAGTTGATGTGGTCATATAAGACATGGAGAGCCAGAGAGATCAGCTGGAATGGGACCAAATTAAATGCATTTACTCTGCAATGTTCCATTAATGCCAAGTAATTACCACATACAGTGGGATTTTTGTTTTGTTTTGTTTTGTTTCATTCTGGCACAAGAGAATTCTTTCCAAATATGAATGCATGAGGCTGTCCAGGCTGCTGGGCTCTTAGGTAAATTATAACAAGCCTTCCCTATTCCCATATGTTCCTCTCTCTTCCTTCTGGCATTTGAAAAGCTGGCATTAYGAAGATGGGAAATGCAAATGCAGAGAGAAAGTCTCATTCTCAATGGCAATGATGCAAGTTCTGCTATTCTGGTCCAGACTCCTGGCCTCAGTTCTGTCCCCAAGATGCTGCCTCCGCAAATACAAAGGGGTCCTAAGATGGATAGCAGAGAAATATCCCAGCTAGACAAAAATTTTCACCCGGAGCAGAGAACTGTCTTTTGGTTAAATGTGCAAGCACTGCCTGGTCACACTGGCACCCTGATCTCTGAGTGGGGTCTGCAGGTGCTGCCACAATACAGAAAAACACTCATGGCTGCCATGAAATTCCTGTGTTAACCATCCATATCCTGGCACTAGGAACTGTGTTGAAAAAGGGATGGGGAAGGGACAGAAAGATGCAAAACTGATCTCTGATAGTTCTTTCATTTTAGGGCCCTGTTCAAGTCAGCAATAAATGTATAGCTTTTTGACAGAGTCCTCACCCTCCTCTCTGCTGAATGTGCTGGGGTGGAGGGGAGAGCTGATAATTTTCCTTGATATTATTTTGGTGAGTGTCTGGAGCAAAAAAAAAAAAAAAAAAAAGCTCTGAGGTTGGTTGCCATTCCAGAATTCCTTTCATACATATTGTCCCAGTCCCACAGGTCCCAACTTCAGGCTTTCAAAATGCTGTCTGTGAGGTGGGTCAGGACCTCCACATACAGACTGGCATCAGCCCAGGTAGGTGGATGCAGGTGGATGCTTCATGGAAAGGCATTGCACAGTGCAGTGAGGTTGAAGCCTACTCCACATCTGGAGTGCGGTTGGTGATCCCTCCTTTCCTGTCTCTCTTACTGTGGCCCCCCAATAGAATACACTGAAAAAATTATTTGTCACTTTACAGGATCCTCATATATCCACTTGACCGTCCCTTAAACCCAAGCCTAAAAATGTCTGTGTTGTGGATCCCACCTGATGGGAAGACAAGATAGCATGGGGAGAAAAAGATTCTCTTCCTTGGTGACTACTGTACCCATTTTCAGTGGTGTCACCCCTGCTCTTTCACTGCCTCTCAGCAGGCCAGGAGGGCAGCTGGTTCAGGGTTCGTGTATGTTCTTCTCCAGCCAGGGCCTGTGGCAGGTCTGCAAAGGTCAGTAGCTTTGAGGCATGGAAGGGTAGCATTTTTGCATTTCCTTTTGCTGCACCATTTTCCTGAAGTAACATGAAATGTTTTGTAATGGACAGGCATCCACGTTGGAGAAATGCTTTTGAACTTCCTGTGTTTAGGTCATGCTGTGCCTCGATCACTGGATCTTTCTGCTAACCTCAAAAGCAGGATCTTTAGTGGCAATTTTGAAGTGAAGTATTAATGTTGGCACAGTTCCTAAAGAAACAGTCTGTACCCTGGCATTAGTTGGCTTCCTTCCTGACTTTGCCAGCTAACAGGCTACAGGCTGAATGAGCAAAGAGAAGGGCCACCACCGCTGAGGAGAAAGTCTCTGCCAGGAGCAGTCACCGAGACTGGAAAACAACCACAGCCACTGAAAAACCACCTACAGCAGAGGATGCCCACTCAGCCTGAGCCTTGGGGAGGTTTCTCATTACCTAGCGTCAAACAAGCACCTCTTGCTTTACAGGGAACTTGCTTGCTACTGTGTCCTAGTCATCAGACAGGAGAACTTGAATGCATCCCCCCAGCTGGATTAAGTCTTCCTGGCACCCAGTTAACAAAACCAGTTGTAAGATGGGAACTGTCCAGGATGGCAGCTGGAGGAAAGATTAAATTTTGCACTACTGTCTCATTAGTGTCCAGCTACCCTGGCTTGCCTCAGGACTGTGGGCTCCTCACTCCGTTTCGCTGCTGGGGCTGGGACTTGTTCAGATTTGGCAGATGTTGACAAGCTAGCATTTGTCAGGGGTCGCTGTCCTTGATAATGGCATTCAGGAGTTCTTTTTTCCTGACCATTAGCTGTTCATTCACTGCCTTTGGAACATTTGCTTGTCACTCATCTCCAACTTTTTGTCAAATAGGTATGACCGTCCATGGCAAATAAGTCTTCTGTCTTCAGTTACACTGAAACTTTGATTGCTAGGGGAAAGATAGATTTTATACAGCACCTTTTGCTTTCTCGGATAAAAACATTCACAGTTCTGAATCATACTGCTCAAATATCTACTGGATTGTTTGCCCTTGGTTAACAAGACACATGGCAGCTTTAACATGCAGGATTCATCAAGTTTATACAAAAATGGAGATCATATTATACCCTTTAAAAAAGGGAGGGGGAAGGAGTCATAGGACTCAATGCGATAAGGTAAATGACCTGTATCTGTTTTGAATGTGTGCTGTTTTGCTGGAAGTCTCCATTAGAAATATCTGTTAGGTTCCCCAAGCGTCCTGCTACAGCGTGCTTTGGTTTTGCCCAAAGTTGGCCTGCGTTATTTAGAAGTTGTCTGTAATTGATCATTCCAGACTTCTGTTAAGATCCGAGGGGATAATTTCCAAGACATTGTCACGATTCTTATATTTCTATGGGAGGGTAGAGAACGACCACCCCTACAGGGTTGTAAAGGTAGAGTTACACCTGTGCACATGAGGAGTACTAGATTTATGTCTTATAAAGTCAAGAAAARATGGCATAAGGTTGAATTCTAGTCAGTGGACTAGGTTATCCTAATACTGTGTCTTTTACTGAATTCAGTTTCTAGTCAGGGTAACTGTTTTGAGTGAGCCACTGTTGCAAATGACTGCTGTTTGTCTGACACTCACACGTGTTGTCAGCCGGCATTTTCCCACAGGTTTCTGTTCTGGCTGGATGCCTGAGCTGGTGGTTCTGTCTGGGAAAAGATTTGACTTCTCAGATTTGGACCTCTCATCAATAAGACATCACAGACACATTTTGCTTACTCATAAGCAGAAACAATAGACAAGTTTCTTTTTCAGTCTGCCTGGTTTTAAAGTGCTTCCTCCTCCTTGTGACTCTTGAAGAGTTACAAATAAATAGCAAAAAAAGCAAAATCATCACAAATTTTGAGCAAGATTTTTGTCTCTGGAAAAAAAAACCCAAAATGTAACAGTTGTATAAAAGCACCTGAATTCAGAGAAGGAGAGGCAGATGCACAGTGGTTTTGGCAGTGCATAATGAAGGTTAATAAATTAGACATTGTATGCTACTTTTGATTTAAAGTAGGAGTTGCCATCCTGAAGGTTGCAACTGTCTGGCTCTTTCCACATTGCTAAATAGGAAAAGAGTCAAGCTTTGACTGAAGGGAGGGAAAGGACACTGTTGACACCCTCAGTTATAGGTGGTGCTGGGTTCAAGGGATTTCTCCATCAGAACTAATTGCCTGAAATGATTTCAAAGCCATATGTATATTTAAGCAACACCTAATATGGGTTTTATGGGGTAGCGCTTACACCAAGTATGTTTTTTGCCTCTGGATAGCAGTCATTTTGTTTCCTGTTGTTGACAGAATATATTGATGATGTTCACTCCTACCTTAAGGAACTGGCATATGATAGAGTGTATCAGCCCTAAATCTGAGATGAAATTCTTCTCCTACCCAGTTCCCACAGTCTCTCCTTCAGCTTGGGTTGATATCATTGAGGTGAAGCTGTTCATTTCCTATTAGGGCGCTGCAGGCTCAAGCCTCACATACATCAGGAAYGGACATTTGGGAGATGGTCTAAAGTATTGCAAAGATTGGATCTTGGATATGTGTGTTCCCTTGTCTGGGACAGGAAGAAAAATGAAGTCAATTAAAATATAAAAGGTTGGACACTATGCTGGATAAAGAACAAGTTGTGGAGTGGGAAAGATGCCCTGGATAATCTAACTCACGTTTTGATTCTTCCCTTACAGCCACAGGGACTTAAAACCAGAAAATCTACTGTTGGATGAAAAAAACAACATCCGGATAGCAGACTTTGGGATGGCGTCACTGCAGGTTGGGGACAGCTTGTTAGAAACTAGTTGCGGGTGAGTGCCTCAGAATTATTGCAAAAATCAATGATGGATTCCAGACATAAAGGTTGTCTACAGTAGGAATTTTGATGGAGGCCTGCAGACTTGCACTGTGCACCATTATTTCCCAGTAACATAATAAATTAATATATAGTGCATAAGATAGCTAAAAGGTTTTTATAAGTGCTTAAGACTGAAAAGCAGGCCTCTGACATTGTCACACATGGATATAAAAATGAAGGCATTCAAGTTTGGATTCATCTGCAAATGTCAGCTTGTGTTTGCTTTCACTGGCTGTGTATTATTTAGAAACTGAAAGCAGTAGTGATGGTATTTTAAGAAGGGGCTTTAAAAATATTAACGAGTGGGGAGAAAAAAAAGAACGTAAGGAATTGTGACTCAAATTTGCATGTTGTGTTCAGGCTGCCTGCTTGCATCTCTGTTACTGCTCCATGCTGCTTGGCTGCTGGCTCACATGCAGGATCGGCAGGGAGGCAGCGGGGTCCTTGGCAGTTACAAGCAGGGCATGAACGCAGGTACCTGGGAGACTACTTGGAGAAATATTGCAGGGGTGGTCTAGAAACGTTTCCAGGTTAATTCAGTTGCCAGCAAGAGCTTCCTAGGACTTTCCGGGGGAGCCAGCAATGCCGCAGCTGGGCGAAGCCTGGGTGCTGGGGCACAGCTGGCACAGCATGCCAGCAGCACTGCCATGCCAGAGTGCCCTGCGCAGCCGGCTGGGGGGCTGCTGTCGCCAGGGTGTCTGGCAGGGGCAGCCACTGCTAGCCGCTACCCAGCTTGTAGCTGTGCCTGAATGGTTGTAACAGTGAGCTCAGCGACTGGAGTTACAGCTGGTGCCGGCAGGTTTGCACCTCCTCCCCTACAGACATACACTTCCTGGCCCTGGTAGTGGGAATCCGATGACGCCAGCCTCAGCCTGTTGCAGTCTGTGTTTTTCCAGTCTGTACCCAGTGCCAAGGTAGCTCAGGGTAGACATGGAGCCATCCTGGTTCCCTGTGCTGCCCAGCCACTGCCTCTCAGTCCTGAGCCGTACTCCTTCCATTTTCCAAGTCTTGAATAGGGGACTGAAAAATTGTTTGAAGTTCATGATGTGATCAAATGCAGGTTGATGAATACACTGAGGCCCACTAGTTCCTTTCTGTCTCTGTGCCAAGTCAAGATTTGAACTCTTAACAGCACAGATGAGAAGCAAGGAGCTAAGAGTCTGCACATTGTCACGGCCTCTTTCAAACCTCCTCTCTCGACTGGGAAATGAAGTCCTTGCTGCAGTTATTACCAAGTCTCTATACACTTTAAAGAAAATCTTCTGCTTTCCTTCCCTGATAAAAACCAACAAAAAATAAGAAAGAACCCAGTCTTGTATTGCCCTGCAGGATCCTTCAGACTCCTAGGGGACCTCTCAGTGGGGTTACAGTTCTTGTTAGCAGAGGGCTCTGTCGTCTAGGTCTAGAGTCTCAAAGGGAGCCTTCCTGTCCTTAAGCAGTGCTGGAATTCAAACCTCCGTGGTTCAAGCAGAGCCGGCCCCACGTTGCAGCGTCAGAATGTGTTAATAAAGAAATCAGTGGCACGGAAGAGACGTGCCTGTAATAAGCAGAGCACAGCAGCAGCACTGTGATCTCCTGCCTTGCAGATGCATTTTAAGTATGGTGCCAATCACTAGGCCTCCATGTGAGCTATTACACCACTTCATTAATTCTCCTGGCATGGAGCCCAGCGTGGCTGATGCTGGTGCCTTGTGATGTATCTGGTTTGGGGGGTGAAGGGAGGAAGGAAGGAAGGAATGCGTAAAAATATGACACACTTCACAAAGGGAGGCAATCAAGTGCTGACTCCCCTTCCCCTGGAGCACACGGTAACCAGCCTCAGAGCTTTTCAAGGCAACAGTTTCACCTACCCTTGTAGCTGGGGCTTTCAGCCAGCATGAAAAGGAACAAAACAGATTGAATCATGGCTGAGATACTGAGCTTTAATGAGATGTTCCTCCATGCACCCAGAAGTTAATTTCCAGAATGGTTTTATCTGTGCTGTGAACACTGATAATGAGATGAAACTGTAACATTTCCATTGACAGTCATGTGAGGAGTCTCCAGGTATTTCTGTCAGTCAGAGTGGGTGGATCGGATGGGGTTTAGCAATGTGCTGCAGCTAACTTTCTGTCAGTACAGCAGAGTGGTTAGAGTGCAGTCAAAAATACTTTTCCATCCAAAGAGAACTGCTAAGTATAGTCCAAAGTTTGGATAGGCTTTAGGTCACTACAGAGTCTTGAGTAACCTCAAGAAGATATACTTATGTAGCCTGAGATAGGCAGTATTGCATACCTCAGAGTTAGCGTTTGATGGGTGCTACTCATTAGATCAGCACAGTTTTCTGTAGCACTGATGGCTACCAGGAGGAGATGATGAAAGTTCAATCTAGCTGGGTGTGTTTGTTGGAGAACACGGAGAAGAGGTAGGGATGGACTTGCTGTTTCATTGACATAATTTGTCACTGACAGGCTGCAGGTCAGGCCTTGGTTGTGATAAATCCCATTACTGGAAACCTGTATTGCACAAATCCTCATTATACACAGCACAGAGGAGTAAGCAATAGTTTTAACTGTGGGTCTCCAAGCCCTTGAGGGGAGGAGGAGCTGTGCTTAAGGTCTGCAGGAATAGTCGTGGTGCTGGCAACACTGCTTACTGCAGAAACTGCACAGCAAGGGGGTCTTCTGGAGGGATGGTCCCTGAAGTGCCAAGGTTAGACAGTGAGTCTTTGCGTCCCTCAGGAGTAGGGGAGGTCTGTGAGCGAACAACCGACAATGCGTGGAGTGAGAGTGCTGTAGGATGCTGCTTCTGTTAGCTCAGACCTCTTTGACTCTTCCTCCTCTCTGCCCTCCCTGGCAATGACGTGCTGAGACACTCCCCCATCACTTTTCATGGCCATTCCTCCCAGCACGCTGTCTCGCAGTGTTTTAGAATGGTAGAATTTGTGCAGTCCATCCTGGCTTGTCACTAGGCAAGAGGAATGAGTGTCTTAGGGTTAAACCTCTGGGCTGGGACCCAGGAGATCTGAGCTTGGTTTCTATCTCTGCTGAAGGCATTCAGGGTGGCCTTGGACAAGACACGTTATCTTTCTGTGCTTYGCTTTTCCATATTACCAAGTCATTGCACTGCCTAAGTCACTCTGAACATAACTTGCAGTCAGTCCTATAGGAGTCTTGGAAAGTAGGAAGGGTTGGAGGAGTCCCTGGGCCTTGTTCCCCTGTCTTGGACTAAGAGGTCTCATGGCTAAAATGAAGAGTTGAAAGGGGATACTGTTGAGCTGTAATTATTGGGAGTTTATAATAATCTTTCCTAATTCCCTGTTGTTCCTTATTGTGTCCTGGAAATGTGGCAAAATAAATTTTCACCATCCCCTCGCTTCTCTCCGTTTCACTCATCTCAGCCTCAAAAGACTGAGTCTGTCGTGGAAGGAGATTGTCGTAGGCTGCCTGGTGATTGGAAACTCATCAGTGGTGATAGTCCCGGTGCTGCCTGCCTCCAAATCTCTCTATCCCAAACAAACAAGAGCTGAGGCAAAGCTGACATGTAAATGTAGCTTGTCCCCACGCCAGAGCCGATCCCGGAAGAGACAGTCAGGGCGGAGACTGACACCACTGCTGACAGGCCCACAATTAACTGCCTGTATGCGGCAATTCCCCTGTATCAGTGTCTCCAGAGGGAGTCCTAGGCCTGATCCAGAAAGCTGGTGTATGTGGGAAGAACAGGGATGATTATGGCCTCTAATTTTATTGAGAAGAAAGCTTTGCACCTGTCAGTGGCGTAATAGGGGAAGAGAAAACAGCAGCTTCAMCCCCCTGCACAGTCGATTCCTCTGCCCACAGCTCGCCCACGAGGCAATTCCTAGCAATACTTTGCAGGCCCACAGACTGCCCGGCTCTATTGAAAAAGTGCATGTTCTCGTTAGGATTGATTATTGGTTCTTTTTAAGCTCAGGGCATTTATAACAGCCGGGGCACTGTGTGTTTGTTAGAGGAGCTAGCAGAGATCGCCTAGCTCCTGATCCCCTTACGCCTGTATTTGGTGTGTCGCCCCACCTGTGCTGAGGAGATGTATCAGCAGAGTGATGCTCAGTTGCCAAACACCCCAGTTTCCTAGAACCATTTCCGATTAGAATGAATCTATCACATGATGCTGCGCATATTTCCTTCCTCTTTATACACTTGTGTACATAAGCATGTGCATGTATTTAGGACATATGTAGGTGTCCTATATCCAGATATCATTAGGTTTGTAAATTTAGGCCCTCAAAATTGAGAAATGACAGAATTAGTATTTCTTAACCCACCTCACCAAGAGCTTCCATTCCCAGCACACTGCTCCTGTCTCTTTCCCTGATTTTCACTCTCATCTTGCTGACTTCCCAGTCATCTTTGCTCCATATTTGGACCTAAATCCCAGATCCTTTTCTCTTTTTCACTAGATTCCAGCTCTAGTTTCCAACCTACTTGGTTGTCCCAGGCCGTTGCTCTCAGTCCTAGATCTAATTCCTCTTATTTTTGCACTCAGTTGGGGGTTCTTTGTTTTGATGTTTGGTACCTTGTGATAACCCCAGCCAGAGCAGCTCGGAGTATCAGTTTCAGGTAAAAAAAATTGCTTGGTGAAGTATGACCAGTGCAAGTAGAATTTTTATCCTGATGCTCTAGAGAATTTATACTAATAGATACAAACTGCAGTTTTCCAGTGGCTATGCTTGAGTACATTTTTGCAGAGAATGCAAACAAATATTCAGGTCTTCTCTTCACCTTTGGGGGTGCTAGAAAYTTTCCTTTTTTATGGGAAAAACATATTTAAAGTAAATTAGACTTAAACAGTGGAAATGTTTTGGTCAAAAGGTTCATATGCTCATGTGCAACACTCATTCACATACAAGCATGAAACCATCTGAGGCAGCAAGGGAAATTGGTGGTAAGTCATAAGCAACTTAAAATGACATTACAAAGGGAAGCCTTATTAATAATTATTAACACCAGCCTCACCTAAAATACATCCCAAAGACTATTAAAAGAGCTTTAAGTTTGCAAAGTCAAATACTGGAAATTTAAGATGTGCTACTTTTCAGGTTGCCAATATAATATTAGCTTGGCCCCGAACTACTTATGCRCATTAGAACATGGTCATTAATTATAAGCTTGCACAGTTCTTTTTCCCCAAATCTTTGCCTCATGTGGTGTTTGGATGGTGGTTTTTTGAGTGAGTAGCTATCTAACATTTGATTTATCCTCATCATTCATTGCATGGACCCATTCATAATTTCTGCTCACTACATTCAAGTCTTGCTGTGAATTCTAGGTAGGATTTTCATCATAGCGTCTTAGGTTTACAAATATTAATTATATTGTTTTCATATCAACTGTGTGATATTAATCTTGTTATCTCCATTTATATGAGGACATCTGATTCTCAGAAATGAAAGTCAAAATTATCAGCCAGTTTTGAGTGCCCAGTTTGATACTCTGGGGCCTGATACCTCAGAATCCTCAGTGTTTGATAGCAGCCCTTTATTTTGAAAGCACAGTGCCTACTGACTGCCTCTGCTGCTCCAAGTGCTTGTAAACACTGTAAATCAAACCTCAGATGTGTCACATTGTGATTTTGAAAAGTGGGGAACTGCAAGTCGTGATCATCTGTGATTGGCTCAGTTTAAGGTATCTGTTCCTATTTACAGAGGGATTCTGTAGCAGAGGCAGAGATAGACTTTGATTATCCAGTGTGTCATTCAGCAGCCTTTGTCACAAGATTGTCCTTCATGACACTGAACTTCCCTCATTTTACTACAGACTTTCCAACTTCTGCCATAAATAAAAGAAAGGCATTGTGGACAGCTACACATCCACCACCCCCCCTCCCCGGCCGACCTTCAGAGTATGGCGTAACCCATTCAAGCTTCATTTTAGCATTTCCTAGCTTTTGAATACTTAACATTGCAATCTTTATGTCCTTTTAACATAGGGATTTGTTTCATTTTTTAAATCAAAATTTCTTAAAGGATCCAAGTCTTAAATGATTTGAACTCATAAACTGATTAATGAACTGATTTGCAAATTCTCAGAAACTATGTTTGTGCTTGAGGAATAAACAGCTGTAAAATGGCTGAGGGCTAGACGCTGAGTTTTCTCGTATAAAGCTAAATGACTGAATTGAAGCTTAAGTTGCAAAAAAGCACTCAGCCTTCCACAGCCACTACCTTCACTACAGCCTTACCTACAGCTACTACCTTAACTGCAGCCTGAACTACCAGCTGCTACTGGAACGTGTTTCTTCAGTCTCTCCYTGCGTTCCTTCCCTGTGTGATCTCTGCCTGTCGCTCCCCCTGCTCAGCGCGCTCTTCTGTGCGTCCTTCTCCTGAAGAGCTCCCTTTATCTATTTTGCTACTCCTCTAGCTTTCCCCTTCATCTCAGCCCTTTGCCACCCAGCATGAGGGGAAAAGCAGAGGGAGCCTTTTGTGCTGGTGGCCAGCTTCAGTCTCTGAAAGCCGGCTTGGAGATAGTGATTATCAGAGGGGGGAAAAGGGACTCTAGCATCCAAGCAACAGCAAAAACATCAGCTAGACACAAGAGGACTTTAGTGCACCTGTACTGCCTCCTTTATCAAGATATCTTCATGCACAAGAAAAATAGAGAGAAAGAGACCTCTTCTTCCTCCTTCTCTACAGAAGCACTGCCTCCAGCTGCGAGGCCTAAAGAACAGCAAAGAGCCATTCCTTCTTCCCCAGATAGCACTGTCTTAAGGCATGGGACCAAAGGACCCTGATGTGGGCACCCATCTTTAATGGGACCTGGGAACCTGTCAGGCAGTTTGAGTGCTGTCAGAAATCCAGTTTAACACCTGGCTTGCCACGCGATGTAGACTGATCATACAGAGCCCAGCCTTCCCTGTGCTTCCTGATAAACCAGCTGCTTTTCTGGGGAAGCAGCTACTGGGTATTCACAGATAAATCCTACAAGGACAACTGATTTTTGTGTGCACGGTGCAGGTCTCTGTTACCTATGCAATGAGTCTGGTAGATCTGAATTGCTTGCACAAGTGACAGACACATCACATCTGCACTGCAGGTATGACAGGGGTTGTCTCAGACCTACTGTAGTTGCATAGGATCTTGATATGCACAGTAGCTACTTTTCTAGTTTTTCAGATTGGTAATGCTGAAATTTGGGGTAGCTATATCAAGGATATATGCATTTCTCTCTGCATGAATGACTTATCTGTCAAGGATTGTCCTAGATTTCATCATTGCAACTTTGGCTTATTTGCTGCAGTTGAGATCCCACACAGATGCCTTGATAAGGACCCCAAAAGTCCTTAGGTGATCATGTGCAAGAGTCCAAGAGTGTGGCATGACCATTCAGAGAGCCCTTGCTGCCCCAGGCAGACTAGCTTGGGAAAATCATCACCCTTCAAATAAAYACTGCCAACATCGACACTTTTTTGCAGCACCACCTGCAGGCACCAACTGCTTCTTGATCTTGCTGAGAGAAATACTTATTTGTTATCGAGGGCAGCTTGTGGCTTTTGCTGCACAGAGATGTAGCTGAAAGATGAAGCGATGGCCTAGGGGAAGAGGCAGGGAATGTCGCTTTGACACACGTATATTGAATAATTGGTGATAAGAACCAAAGAAATATTCATGACTCTGTGGAAAGATAAACAGATTTTTGATTAAATTTGAGTTTTCTCTTTAAAGCAGTTGAAGTTGCTCTGTGATTGGCAGCATGGAAATGAGTTTTCTATGGATTCTGGCTGGCCGGAGGATCCCGTTTAGAGCTGTTAGCCAAGATAATGCTGCAGATATCTAGCTGCTGTGTGTTGGCAAGAATTCAGAAGGGCTGTGCCAGAAACCTGTGCTCTCTGGGCAGTTGCAGTGCAGCTGCTGAATGATCGAATTAATCCAACCTGTTCTCTCCAAGCTTCATCCATGCAGCCTACCCAAAAATATATCCCAGGCCCCCCCGACAATTTACTTCACTATTTACTTAGCTGGCTTAGCTTTTAGTGAGATAGTGCGGCCAATTTCTTCCATGGTTGCCTAGAATTTCTTTGCCTTTTTTGTTTGTTTGTTTTTGCATTTTTAAGATGATAAAAGGGGATGTCAGAGTTATATGATTATATGAGAATTCAAAGGATTTATTAGAGCATTTGTCTGGCCATTCTCCTGGGTTTGAGCAGAATTTCAGTGGTGCCTTGTAAGAAACCTAGCAGATCCCATTGCACTCCAGCAGACATCAGGGAAGCATAACACATTTAAGTGCATTTGCTAGTGGGACACATGAATAGGTACGTACCTTTCCTGGGGTCTGCACAGCACTTACATTCGTCTTCTTTCAAAGAAGGAAAGCTGTCAAAGTGATCATGTTCCTCAGTATCCTTAATTAAGAGTTCTGGAATCTGTCTCAGGTAGAGTCATTGTATACAAACAAAAAGAAGGAATCTGTGAAGTGAGATATTAACTCTTCCCATGCACCGCAAATGGCATGTGCACCCAAACAACATTGTGCCGAAGGATGCTGAACTCTACAGGGTGCTGTGCAGGATTTGAGAAGTCTAGTTTAAGTTTCTAGCTCAGCAACAGATGCCATCTGTAGCAGCCATTTAGGTACCATGTGTCTTAGTTCATCATCTGTAAAAAAGGCAGTGGTAGCATTGTACCTGACAGGAGCTAAAATGCGTTCAAGGCTGGGAAACTCAGACGCTGTTAGTGCGAGGAACTCAACAGTTACCTAGATTGTGGCTTCACTCCTTCGTTACCTCCTGTTACATTTTCCAGTAAACCTAATGTGACTCAGCCATACAGAACATATCAGAACGAATCTTTCTATTCTGATGTGCCTAAACTGAGCCAATGTCCCTGATCTGATGTAGTCTCTTCCTACGCTCTCTTTGTCACAACCTTTTTTTCCAAATCGAAGTTGCAATACCAGCTTCCTTACACCTCCGGAGATACAGCACTCCCTCACTGCTCTCTCCAAGCAGTTCAGCACTGGCTGGCCACTGGCCATGCTAGTCTAGCCCCAGGTTGCAGTCCAAATCTTAGTGCTGCTCCTTAATTCTGATTTGTATCTCCTTTAAGGATGGACTGCACAGTATACACTGCTTTTATGATAGGAAAAAAAGACAGCCACACTTACCAGGGCTTTTCACAAGAATAATTTAACTCGTCTTCTAAAAGCTTGTAAAATTATGCATTAGTCCAGTGACATGACTGGTTAGTGGTTAAGGCTTTTGAGTATTAAAAAGGACAGGTATAGAGTAGCTGTTGAACTGCTATAAAGAAGCAAACTCATGGGGAACACTCTACAGGGGTGGGATGTGAACATGTGCGTAATGTAAGTAAGCGAGCAATCCGGTAGCTCCCTCAGTGACCTCGCTTTCTCTCCAGCAGTAGTCAGTGATGTGCTGCGTGTCTGTTTTGACTCTCTAATCTAGTTTTATAAAATCTGGTCTCAGTTAAGACATTTGGGATCACTACTGAACAAATAGGCCTAGTTAGAATACATGTAATAACCTCCTAAAGAGAAGATTTTATTAAATATTGTACTAAGCTTTCAAAGTTCCACCTTTCCTAAAATTTGTGAGGTCTCAGTTGTGAAATCAATTACGTTTATCTCTCCTTGCTTAAACTTTGCTTTCAAGCAGGCCCAAGCGTATCTTGAGTTTTATTAAGATAGTCTGCCCAAAGCCGTGATACYGAAGCAGGACAGTCCATGCACGTGGGATGCTGTTTTGCCATAAGATAAGTGTAGTGTGCATGGAAATCTCACTGGGCATTAGTGGAGCATCTTAGCACAAAGATAACCTTACTCTGCTCCTGGTTTACTCACTGCATTGTGAAACTGGTGTCCTCCAGCTACATTTAGGTTTGTTGCCAGAAGCAAAGGCTCGAATGAGTACAGGCTCAGTGACTGCTGGGAGGTGTCAGTACAAACAATAGTGAGATTTCCACGCAGGCCTCAGACGGTTTGCATCCCTTTTACTTTGTCAAGCTGCCTTTAATGAAGGCTATAAAATAAATAGCCATAGCCATAATCTTTAGGGATTAAAATGATTACCTGGCAAGTTGAAGTAATTAACTGTTCTCAGCCAGAAATCAAGCCAGAGATATATGGGTGGAAGGATGCGAAAAGAATATATTAACTCAGTAAGTATTAGTACTGCTGTCCATCCTTTTTGTTTGTTTTTTGTTAAAGGAAAAAAACTTGTAGGTGGAAGTCATGTGTTGACAGCTTTTATGACCACTGGCCTAACTGAGAGCAATCTTAGCAGGAGAGATGCAAGATGTGGTTTAGATGCATGTGCTTGGTCTGAAAACATTGTTCTGTTTTTGTCTAAAAGGCTACTCAGTGTGTGCCTTCCTTTTAGTACGGGATTAGAGTCAGTAGGTCTGGAATTCTATATAATCATCCTCTCTTCCTTTCTAGCTTTTAAAAAATTCATAGTAGTGCCATAGAATTTTGAATTATGCTGGTTCATGAAGCTGGCCACTTTCTGAGTTTGTCTTAGAAGTGGCTTTTCATTAAGCTAAGGAAAAAAGAGCTGTTTTTGCCCCTTTATGTTCTGTAGAAGTGAGCCCATCATCATTCTGCTGGGCAAAATGGAAATGCACATACTCCATAAATACCAGACTCTTACATGCTCATTTAATGTGTTTTGTTTTCAGATCACCACATTATGCCTGCCCTGAAGTAATCCGGGTAAGTTGGTTAAAATCTGAGTATTAATGCATACGTATTAAAAATATGTCGCTTACTGCATGTGTGCAGCTAGACCCTCTCTACATGAAACCTGTCCGAGGCAAACAGCATTGGAAAGGACACAATGAGTGTAACTGTGGTTTTCCTTGTTTGGCTTGGCCCTCAGTCAAGCCGCAGCAACAGYGTGAGGAAAACTGTTCCTGTGTTATTCTCGGAGTACCCTACGTGCCATGTGGTCAGCCAGAACTACAGCAGCCTGGTTGAACTTGATCTTTCCACCCAAGGACTGCAGTCCCCTACGCTTTCCCTGCCCTGTTGTAGCTGTCATTTCCGCAGGAGAATTAGGGTTGGCCATCAGCGATGTTGGGGGTTTCTGTTAAGCAATATGAACTGTCCTTTCCCTCTGGTCCCCCTTTGCCYTCTTAAACCAAGTGTCCAGGGTTCCAGGGGCCAAGAATCCCCCCTTTTGAAGCATAACATTAATATAACGCCAAACTGGAAGAGTACAGAAGAGACAGTCAAAACARTACTGTGGGTTCACAAATAACGCGACTGCTGACAAGCTCCCTGAAGAACCAATGAGGAGAAAAACAGCTTCTTTATGCACCTCAGACTCTGTTTAAGYGCCAGTCCTAATCATTTACACATCATAGACCATTCCTGCCCTGCTCCCCACTGCTGACCCTGTTCTTGCAGAACTCAGATAAGGTTGTTCATAAAAATTCAATTAATAGGCTGTGTCATGGCCTCCTGGTTGGGAAGGTCTCCTTGGGAAGCAGGTGGATGAATTGAAATACAGCGTTTCCCATTCTCCTCTCTCTGGTTCTTCAAGGATAATGAATTCATTTACTAGTGAGCACTCTTTTGAACTTCTGTGTCATTGTTGCGCAGGGAGAAAAATATGATGGAAGGAAAGCAGAYGTCTGGAGCTGCGGAGTCATTTTATTTGCATTGCTAGTGGTGAGTCATCTTCTTTGCTCTATCCTTTAAAAAGAAAAGAAAAATCCAAAAATGCTGCTGTATTTAACAGTGATTCTATTGACATCATGTATAGTTGTGTTTTTTTAGTTCCCCTATTTTTGTATCTCTCAGTTGCATCCTTTCCTCTTATTTCTACATCAGTCCCAAAGGAAAAACTTGAAAAATATTTCACCGCTTCTTTGAAATGCTTCTGCCCTACACAGCAGAGCATAGACAAGTGTCAGAGACTTGCCTCCCTAAATGTTTTTTGCTGTGTTGTTATATTGCAGCACTTTAAAGAACCCCATTCAAAGCATATTGAAGTTTGTTGGCCCAAAAGGATGTGCGGGGTTGCAAGTACATGATACAGGGAATATCAGTCTTTCACAGTATGTAACTGTATGTTTCAGTAGGTATATGCATACATTAACTGCAGTGTTTTATCAAGAGAAGAATCAAGTGCAACAGTTTTGTTTCATGCAAGTATTGAGCTACATTTTAATTTAGTACGCTTGAGAATATAAAATTGAGCCAAAACTACAAAGTTTAAATTAGTTTCCATCTGGCTTAGAAATACTTTCCTTAGTATTCAAAATGTAGGATGTCAGAACTTACCCTTGGTTCAAACAAAGTTTCAGTTCTCTGTGGAATTTATTCTGATTTGCAGTGACAATGTAAAACTCCCAAACATACAACAATTGGATGTCTACCTGAAAGCAGATGAGCTTGGCATTCATTATGAATGTCCGTATTCCATAATATAGGAATAATATAGGAATATATCCATAAAATAGGAAAATATAGATTATGTTCACATAAGCAAGGAATATATTACCATATGCAGATTTAATAGTGTATGTGAGGATAGATTTAATATGCCTGTTAAGTTTTTTATATCTAAAATAGCTCAGATGATCATCTACAGTTATAACATAACAAGCTTGAAGTCAAATTTAGATCTCATTGTACATTTATTAGTAAACCTAGTTACTAATTTTTCACTTAAAATTTTGATTTTGACAGAAGTACTTATTCACTGAAACGAAAACCTTTTGTGGGAGTTAGATTCTGCTCATTATTTTTGCTTAAAATACTTGAAAATTATCAAGGAGTTTTGTTTCAAGATTTATGTTGATAATTTGAAAAATGGTCAAAATCAAAATATCTTGAAATAATCTCAGTATGATGCTTTAAATCACCTTAACCAATTTTCATCTTTTTTTTTTCTTTTTAGTCATTTCAGTTCACTGACATTTTTCAAGTTTTATAATTTTTGTCTTGATTTTGCAAGAGAGGAATTTTAATTTTCTCACAAATTATCACTTGGTCATCTGTTGCTCCTGAGCAAGTATTTTCATGGATGATGAAATAGACCTATATAATGAGCTCTTAATAGGGCTTCTTCAGTTTTAGGAAAAGAAGAGAGAAGATAGTGAGATGGTTAGGATTTGTAGGAGGGAGCTTTTCCTTTTCCTATCAAGGTTTGGTGCCCCTCTGTTGCTGGGAAACATCTTCATCTGTTCCTACATATGTACATGAGCCTACAAAACAGTTGAAATAAGTCTACTACTGACAGAGCAGAGCTCTCTAGTTAATTATGTCGGGACAAACCCTACGAAAAGTCTCAAGCTATAATAGCAGTAGTAATAAAAGAACTGTAGTTGTTACCTTCAGGAAATGCCACAAAGCAGCCTTGCTGACTTCATCATGGATTAAATTTCATTAGCCAAACTACTGAACTATCAGAATTGATTTCCCTTTAAGTGTGGAACAGTTAGGAAAAACTTGAGGTAACTTGAGAGATTGGTTGCAGAATACGGGGACGCTGTCTTTTGGAGACCACCCGAATGAACAAACAGAAGGAAATAGTGCCCCATAGCTGTAACCGCTAGGTGGGCTTTCTGAGGCTTCTGCAAATGGAGCTGCTGGTCTCCGTAAACCATATAGACACAGGATTGATTATACAGGTGCAGTACTCATTGTAGTAAGAGCAGTGCCAGCATTGACAACCGAAAACTTCATTATCACAGCAGCTGACAGCTTGCAACTTCCCACAAGCCTTCCTGGAAATCAAGGAAGCTCAGCACCAACTAGAATTATGCAGTGCAAGAGGGAAGTGAGACAGAATATCCAGGAAGACACAGGCTTGCTATAAAAGGATATCAGCTTCAGTCAGTGGAGTTATCTTAAAGATTTCTTCTCTTTCTTTTTTACTTTTTGTCCTTGCAGCGAGGATAGCTCTTTTGCTGCTCTTTGTGGCAAGCTGATGATCTATTCAAAATGTAGACTTCAACTGAAAAAACTCAAGGCATTCTTACGAGCGAGTTACTGCAGGGAAGCAATAGGAACTGATGACCTGACTGCATCATGGGAATTGGATGGAATAGATTAAACAGTTAGAATATCTGCTGCTTGCAAAGGTCAATGTTGGTTAGGATTTCTTTCAGCTATGTCACTCCATTGCTCCAAGAGAAAGAGGATGTTCTTTAGTGAAAGTCTCTCAAATGCTGTTCACCTTCTTTTCAGCGTTTGCAATAAATGTGTCTCAGGAAGATTAGAAATAAGGAGACGATAAACATTGCTGCAGTGAAAGTATGCCCAGGAGGAACACCAACAGATCAAAAGTTTGAGCTGAATTTAAGTGAATCCATGCATCTTTGGTGAATTTGCCTGGAAAAGCAATTTCATATTTTGCATTATGTTTTATACCGGTATTCATTTTCTAATTAAAGGTTTAATAGAAAAAACTGTCCTCAGTTTTGTTTCCCATGTTGGATAAAATACAACAGCGCTAAGAAATTACTTGTTTTCAATGGATAAAAAGAAGTTTTCACTTTTTATAATAATTCAATATGAACTAATTTTCTCTTTTCCTATCTCTTACTGTCTTTATCCTGACTTTTCTCCTTTTGCCCTCTCCAACTCCCTTTCTCTCATCTCTCCTAACCACAATTCTGTCATATCCCTGCAGGGTGCCCTGCCATTCGATGACGACAACTTGCGGCAACTGTTGGAGAAGGTGAAACGTGGAGTGTTCCACATGCCACATTTTATCCCCCCAGACTGTCAGAACCTCTTGCGGGGGATGATTGAAGTGGATGCCTCGAAACGTCTCACGGTAAGAAGGCGTTTGCTGCAAATCATGTGATCAAGACTTCATTTCTCATCTCATTGTAGTTCGGGTTGAATGACTGAGATGACTTGCTGTTTTACTGTCACTCCTGTGCATTTCCTCCTAAAGAAGAACGAAGGGAATTGACAAAGTCTTTGGGAAGGAGCTAGTTGCCTTCTCGTTTAAAGGATAAGGGCATATTACCTTTGTTTCCCTAACCTCATAATTCACTTTCATAAGGAAATGGTGGATGTTTGGAATAACTCCTTCCTCATGTCATCACAGCACAGCTGACACATTTGCACATTTTGGAGTCCACCTGGGTAGCCTGGTTCTCCTGGCTGACGTACCAGCTTGTCAGGGACATGATATAACTGTTTGAAGGTCAAAACTGCTAGGACTGTTCTTTGAAGCTTTGCTTTTAAAAGGGTTAAGTTTTTCTTACGTTTCTGACTAAATCTGTGGCTTGTCACTTCATGCCACTCAGCCCGCATTGTATTCTGTCCTGCATATGCTCTGCATTATCCTCTGGCAGCCTTCAGAGCAGGTGTCTTCTAATCTTCTAGTTCGTGTTGTGTCCTGTGGTCCTGAGTATGGGTAGACCCACAGTGCTGAGCTCCTGGCACTCAGCACTGAAACTTTGCATCTAGGATACAGCTCATCACTACAGCAGAGGCCCTGCAAGGGTGAGCACTGTGTAGTGATTGTATCCTTCATTAACACTGAGTTAATGTTTTGGGGAATTAAAAAAAATTAGCAATTAAAATCATTTTGGAAAGCAAGATTGCCTGCTTGTCAGTGGAGGCTTCTGCCTTTATGGGTACATTGCCCTTGTAAATCCTATTGTCAGGCTCTGGTGATGATTTTATACAGATTTACTAAGCTCACAGATTCTGAGTGGGAGTATGTATAAAGAAATGTAAATTTAAAACTCCTCCTGGTTCTTCAGCCTGCTAAAATATTTATAAATAAACTCTCAGATCAGTGCTTGGCCTCTCTGCCGAGATTGCTAACAACAGCATCAGTCTGCACCAGCTGTGACAGTGCTTTTGGGATGCAGACACCTGTCTGCTAAGAAGTAAACTGAAACTCCCTTCACAACTCTCTGTAAAGTGTTACCTGACAGCTACAGCTGCATTTTGATTTCATTCATTACAAAACCAGGTCATGCTCTATTTGATGACTTAGGTGAAAAGTTCTTCATGTTATTACTAGTATCCTTAACTATTCAAACCCAACAGACATTATATTGCAGTACATGAGTAGCATTGATTGAAAAAAATTCTAAGAAAAATGTTAGGCACAGGAAAAAGGCCTTTTTTAAAAAAAAAAAAAAGAAAAGCAGTATTCTTCCAGTTATTTTCATATTTTCAAAAAATCCAGCAGAAGTTAGGGCTGTACCCTGAGACATGAAACAGCTTTTCTTTGTGATCGAGAAAGTCACTAAGTCTGTCTCTACCTCAGTTTCCTTTCCATAAGGTACATATAGCTGTATTTGCTGCCTCACAGAGTAGAAAGAACAAGGGCACAAGGCAACAGGGAGCAGGGGCCACAGTGAGTAGGCAGATGAGACCTTGAATGAAGAGTGTGATACATTTTGCCTCTTGGTATAGACTGCAACTCTTGTTAAGAAGTCCACCACAGTGCAGAGCAGTTGAAATGTTCATATTTTTCTCTCAAAGATCCTAGTGCCAGTGGTTTGAGAGTGCCAGTGAACAGAACATCAGACGTTATATCTTCTTTAAAATGTCAAGACTTGAGTTTTGCCACAGTGTAATGCTAGCTTTTTAATTTCCTAATAGTGCCTGAATGCTTTGAATTTCGTAATACAGCAGAGAATGCACGCAGGAGGAAAAAGGGTTAAGATAAATTAAGGTCACATAGTGACCCGCCCGTTTTCTTGATCAAAAAGAAACTCCTATTTCCATAGGGAGAAAGAAARCAGATCAGATAGTTATTGGCAAACAGTAACCGGTGAATTGCAAATAAGAATTTGAAATGAGATGTATTCAAGAGCTGAAAGGTGGGAAGAAAAAGGAATAACTGTTTGTTATTAGTTGCAATCTTATTTTCATTATTTTAGGGGCTTTCAGTTTGCCGCCTCTGCTGCCTGCTGCTGTCACACTGCCCTTTCCATCCTGCTAGCGTTCCGGTCGCCTCGATTGCCAGGCAGAGGGATCTCTTTGTTTGATGCACAGGAGCCAGGAGAATAGAGTTCATTTGGAGGAGCGATCTGAATTCTGTTTTAGCTGCGTCCTGTGAAAAGGGAGTAAATATAGGTCTATATGGAAGCCTCTATTCTTGGCAAATATCTCACTTGAACAATTTGATATTTATACAAAGATCTACTGGAAATTGTGGCTTGGGTACTATATGTGTACTTGGGTACAGCTTGTAGCTGTACATATAGCTGATCATTTGTTCAATATCTTATTGATGAATTCAGCAGAAAAATATAGTGAAATTTAAGGTCACTAGAATTTCTTTTCCTCCCCTCTCTGCTTTGTTCCTTTTTTTGGTTTGTATCTTTTCTCTTTTCATCCAACTGCATTTCCCTCCCTGCAGTAATTGCCATTTCACAGCACACCCACACCTTCCCCAGTCCATCTGTTAAAATGATCAACAAAAACAGAGCTAGCATTCATGTTTAACTGTCATCATTCGGCTCCAGTGTTATAACTTGAGAGGGTTAATGGAGAGGAGGGTATTCAGAATTACTGTTTGTTGGCCCTTTCCTGCCTTCRGAAAATGGCATTACCTTTTTTTGTGTGTGATTCGTTTATGGAAAGAGGACTTTGTTATGTCTTAATGGAATATTGTTCAGGCTCTCCAGATACTGTGTAGCCTGAAGTGTGTTTAGTAGGTAATGCTTGACTACTCTTGTTTACTGGGTCTGTTTAGCTGAACATACTTTAAGTAAAAGAATCCATGTTTTCTTTGCAGTAGACACCATGCAAAAGGAGATCGTAGCTGCTGGTCATGTTGTATGTGTTTCTGACCATCCATGTTTAGGAAACATTGAATCAGACTGGTACTGGTGCAAAGACTGACTGCTAAAGTGACTGGAAGATTGGAGAGCCTGTTGTCAGATTCTGCCTAAAAGAGCTCAGCTTTCTTAGTCTACTGAAATATCTGAGAAAAGATGTACTAGTTGTCTGCATATACATTAGAGGTAATTACCAGGGAGAGAGGGTTTATTTAAGCTAAAGAAGATACTGGCACAGAAACAAATTAATATCARATGGACTTACATAAAAGTAGGCTAGAAATTAGTATTATTTTAGCTATATCAGTCAGGTTGTAGGACTGCTTTCTAGTAGGAGTAGAGTTGGGAGGGACAGGCGAACCAGTTTGAAGACGCAGTTGGCTAGGTTTATGGAAGAGAGTGAGTGCTCGTGCTGCCTGCAGTACTGCAGGGGGAGGTTCCTTTAAGTGTTGTGCTCTTCCGAGAGCAAACGCTTTTTTCCATGGAGGGTTCCAGTGATTCAGCATCTCTATAGAGGAGAATTACGGTTACTGTAGGGGAATTCATTTCATTCTCAGTTGCTGTTTCCTTCTGCAGAAACACAAAGACAAAAGGGAAGGACTATGGAGTTTTTGGTCCACTTTCCTTTTAATGATGGGTGAGCTTTATCAACACCTTCTCTGTAGAGCAAGTTTGATCAGGACAGGTATTACGGAATAAGCTATTATTATAAAGCTGTTACTGTTTCCAGTGTTGACATTTTATTCCAGAATAAAATGACTTGTCTTCTTTGTTGAGGTCCACACAGAGGCTAGTCTGAAATACCTATCCCTGAAAACTGTCCAACTTAAACTACTCCAGATTTTCAGCATCTCCTCTCTGCTGTTTTGTCTTGTCTGTGGTCTAATGTATGCTAATGCTGATGTTTTCCTTATTGCTTGGACTGCAGCATCTAAAGGATGTTTAAAAAAAATTAACAAGGGAAAACTCATCCTGCATCCTTCTTTGTTTTTCTAGATGATCTTATGGTAAGATGCCTAGCACATCATTTAAATTATCTCGCTTCACCACCTGTACAGTGGAAGTAAACGTCCAGTAGACGTATGTAGGCGGTAAACTCTTGGCTGCCAAGGACCTTTTCTTACGGTGTGCACCTAACGCAATGACACCTTGCCCTTGTCAAGGTCCTTAGAGACTGCTGTAGTACAGCTGCTAATACTGACAGTGACAGTGATTCCACCAGTGCTGTTTGCACTGTCAGCTTGAATTCTTTGGCCATGAAAAGCCTGTATCTTGACATTATGCAGTAGGTTTAAAGTTCAAGCAAGAGGATCTTCTGATGGAAGAAGATTTATCTAAGGTGCAGGACCATTTATTGCAAAGATGGGTTTGAGATTGTTCACTTTCTGGATAGGGAAGTCTGGAATCTGACATGAGCACAAGCCCAGATTCACATCCACAGATTTTCAGAAAGTTTTTCTTCAGGACAGAACTTTTCAGCTTGGCAACTGCTCTGCTGAAATCAGTGCTCAGGATGTAGACAGCACTGTCTTGTTTTCCATCTGCCTGTCTATCTCCATCTGTTGTTCCCTGTCTTAGAATTYAGACGTAAGCTCGTTGGGGGAGGAGACCTCTTTTTCTGATGAGTTTGTGCAGCTCTTTAGCACAACGGGGTCTCATCTTTGAGTGGGGCTCCTAAATGCTACATCAGGATACAAAGTTAATATGTATTGGAAGTGTTTTTATATAAAACTGTGAAAAAGGAATTCCCTCTCTCCTTACATTACAGCATTTTAGCTTGCAGAAACCTCTCCTGTGACTCTGCACGTGCAATGGATCTGAGCATGTTTTGTTGTTTTAGAGATGGCATCATGAGACAATTGCCTGCAGTGGCTAGAGATATTAGGAAGCAGCATTTTTACAACTCCCATAAAATGGCATTAAATTTGGCAAACTCATGTGCAAACAGCAAGAACCCTCTGGGAAGGGCTGTTAAATGCCTTCGTCACTTAAATGCATTTAAACATTGTGTTTAAATGAAGGCAGGAGGAGTGAGATTAGCTCCCACTGTGGATCTCCCTCCCCTGCATTGCATAGTAAAAAGCATAAAGACTTTTCCTTGTCAAAACCAATTGCCCTCCCATAACCCTCCTGTCACTTTAATGCAGATGAAAAGCAACAAAGCATTAATTAATTACCTTTAAAAAAAGCAGTGAAGATGTTGGCAGCAGCAAGCGCACTTGTAATAACATTTCAATGCAATTACATTTGAATCAGAATAGAAATTGATTCAGATTCAGAATAGAAATTGGTTTTGTAGAGTAGTTTTCATATCGAGGGTATCCCAGAGTACTTCACAGCAATGATTTTGATGGGGATGGAACTGCAAATGTGTAGGTAAACAGCAGCCATTGTGTTTGCACGTGAGAACTCACACACATCTCTGTATGTATATCAAAGTGCTATGGTGCTTCTCTTTCAGAAAAATGCTGTGAGGTCTTTAGCTTGAAGGAGGCTGGTCGGCAGGGATGGGCGGAAGGGATTTCTGCTTGACATCCCTGAAGGAGCCCAAAGGTCTGTGACTAGGACAAGAACCGGTGACCCTCCGTTCTTCTCCCTCTTTGAATCAGGGAATGAAGTGCTGTTGTCTGCTTCATTATGGCATTTCTGCATATCGCAGGCACAAAAGAACAGTGCGACCCATGGAGACAGAAAATGCAGCAGAAGAAGCAAGCATGAAAGAGAGCTGGACATCGCTTAGCTGTATCATCTGCATTCTGTCTGAAATCATTAATATCTCTAACTCTCCATTTGGTGTATATGAAATGAAGAGTAGATATGCATCTCACAGGGTGGTTTCACCAAGCAAAGGAAGTACCCTCCTTAGTGGGTCCTTACAGTAGTGTGGACCTGATGACTAACCATGCTAAAATCCTGTCCAGTGTCAGAATAGTGTCTCCTTATGTTCTGTGTTTGTGTGTCACCTTGCACAGCCCCTGGTCAGGAGGACTGCACCTCCAGGCTATTTGGGGAGCACACATAGTATGTACCTTTATCTCCCTGAGCTAAGCTTCTCAGGGGAGATGGCAGTGAGTCACCAGTACTCCATCCACCTCTTAATAGTGCAGGGGTGAAGGGACTGGTTGACCAAGGGGAGTTTTGATAGGGGAAGCCCTGTGGCAGAGCTGAGGCCCACAGTCCTGAGGTCTGTATCATATACTGCAACACCAAGGAATGAGCTTTCCACAGCAAGAAGACGAGGAGTTATAAAACACACAGATGTGGCACTGGGGTCTTTTCAAGTCCAAACACCAGAGTTGCCATGACTGGAAAGCACAAGTCATCAGGAGGACCTACATCTCACTTCTACCTGGTCATGACCACRGCTCCTGCCATGCAAAGGAGAAAAGGAACTCCATTCAGTGGCCTGAGCAGGAGGATCGACTGCTTGGTTTGCAATGAAAGGTGTTTCAGTGCTTTATGTGCAAGCACACCCAAACTAGCTGTAAGCTGGCTAGCTCCAGTACAGAGAGGAGTGAGCCTCAGTGGCGTGGGCTTTGGTGAAAGCTATGCCAGTCTGCCCAGGACCTTGGATGCACATGCTGGAGAGGTTTGCTGCTCCTAGCACATGAGCTAGTTAGATGACAGCTAGAGGAACAAATAGCAACTGTACCTCTGATTGCGATGTTGATGCAGTCTTGGTTTTAAAGGAGGCTGTTTGTTTCTCATACTTATCCCTCCTGCCTCCTGTCATGCTTTCCTAAGCTGTATTCCCTTGTTTCTTTGATTTCAGGAAAAACCCTGTCTCACGTAACAAATGATCTCATATAGAGTCTGAGCCGGAGCTATTCCAGGTTTCCCAGGCAAGGAGCTGTTGTTATATAACACAGAAGCCTTTGATTCCTTGCTCTCTGTGTTAAACACCCACTTTTATCGCTGAGATTTTGTTTGTCCATTCCTCTTTTTTTTTTTTTTCTTGCTCCCTGGTTGTCATTATTCTGGAATTGAAGGGGAAAGTAATAAGAGCAGGACAGCTGTCTCCATTCTTGCTGACCAGTTTAATGGGGCTCTCATTTCATCTGGTAGCTGGTAGCACTTGAGTTTCCTTCTAGCTCTGCCCTGCCTCTATCTTGCACGTTGCACAAACCCACACCTATATGCAGCGAGCGTGCATATTGCTCTTCATGTTCAAAGGTTCTTCATAACAGGGAATAGGAGGAATATTGTCCTCCTAATGAACAATCCTGGGTATGAATAGTACTTTTCTACTGTGATGAAGCTTCAGATAAGCTGAATTAGAAAGGTTTTGCTCTAAGGTTTGTTCTCTCTGCTGCTTAGGGTTTTGCTTAGGAAAAAAGTGCATTTTTTATTCCCATGCGCTTGCAGAAAATGTGGCCATTGTGTAACGTTTACTGGCATCTGCATTCCATAAGCAGACGAGGCCACTATTAAACTTAATCAGTCCTTCATGACATGGTGAAATGCTCATGCCTGAAACAGAAAAGGAGGAAGCAAAAGGAGTTTGCAGGCTGATGATCAGCTGCTGGAACAGTAAATGGTATTACCTCAACATCAAACCTTACTCCACTTGCTCTTTAGGTTCTAATGGCAAATGTGATGCCATCAGGAATGGGTCCTGACGGAAGATCGTATCACTCATACATGTTTTACTTTGTTCATTCACATTATCCATTTGAACCTATTGAATTTGTTTCTTTTCCTTCTCTCTCTCTCCAAAACAAAACCAGAAATGGGTTTTTGGTGTAAAGAATCAGTCATGAAGCACACACTGAAAGGAGCACTCTTAGTTTCAGTTAGATTGCAGAGGGGAAGGGCTTCGGAAGGGAAAAACTTAATTTGCAACACACTTGCTCGTGAAGCCTTCTACTTCTGCATTTTCCTGAGATTTGCTCCTGACTTGTTCCTTATATCCAGAGTTACAGTCTTCTTTACAGTGGGTGGGTGAGGATGAGCATGCTCTTTATGCAAAATAAAGCTCCTGTCGTTTGCACRGATCCAGCTCTGGAATGGTGGACTTAACACTAACTAGAGGCAAGCCTTGAAGAAGGATGTCTTATGATGTTACTACTTCTTTTCTACAGCACTAATTCCTTGTTTTCTTTTCCTTTGTAGCTAGAACATATTCAGAAACACATATGGTATATGTAAGTAACACTTTTTGATTAACTTTTGCATGTGTTCAGTATTGGTTGTGTTACGGGAGCTGATATTCTAGTGATTGCTGAAGAGAGAGATTGGAACTAGAAAGCAATTTTTACACAGGTGGAGAAAGGTGCAGAGGAGAGGAAGGCATCTAGCAGTGATTTTTTACCCTCTGCCACTAAAATAATTTCATTTCTGTAAATTCTAGCCAGGRACTTTCATATACAGAAACATGTGAGTAGCAATTGTTTGAAATGAGACGTTCAGTCCAGCAATTTGCTGTGTTGAAAAGATAACCTGCAAAAAACTAACAACCATATTTAGTTTGCTGTCGAAGGGCTACAGAGAATCCCTTGAAAACCTTCTTGACAAGAAAACTTTTGCTTGGTCCTTCGTGGCATCTTGGCTTTTCTCTGAAGTACAGACAAAAAAGATTATATTGATAAGTGAGCACCTGTGAGCAAGAGACTTTCTGTCTCATAATTCCTACTCCTGCTTCTCCACAGCAATCTAGGAGGCTGCTTCTGACCTTGTAAGCTGTTGATGTGAGAGTAGTTCTGCGACTTGATTAAAAGTAGCAGCAGTCTTGACAGTGAAACAGGAGGTCTATGAGAAAAGTCTGCGCCTGTCCAGTGGTTTGGGCATGAGGAAGATTGATGGCTTTCAGAAGTGACCTTTCACTTTGTGTAGTCCTACTACTATTTCAAGAAACCTAAGTAAATAACATTTTTGCTTTATACTGATGATAACCCAATCGAATTAAGGTGAATACTTCACAGGTATTAAACAAGGAAGTGATGCTTTGATACTTGCTACCGGAGGTCAGCACGCCTACCAGTTCACTAAATGTGTGATATGGAAAGTCCTGCCTTCGTAATCCTGTCATTGCTCTTGGGAAGCTTTTGAGGATGATCTGACCTGATATTTAAGCCCATCACCAGGAAAAAACTTTTGTTTTGGTTTCTCAAATTCTACCTTATGGTACTGTTCACTTGCTGGATTCATCTGGCTTAAAGGGGACCTGAGGGCATTCAACAATTTAGTAGAAGAACATGTTTTGTTCTTAGTTTGCCTGAAATGGTGGTTGCACTCGGCCTGTGGCTTTTTTCATACTCTGTGGCTGCCAGTTGACATGGCACTTTTTAAAACCAAAGAAGGACTTGAGTGTTGTACAAGGGGCAACACTTTTGCTGAAAGTGTTTTCTTTTTAAAAAAAAAAAAAAAAATCTCATGGATAAATGTAAGAGAAATTAAGAGGGGGGAATTCTGATTGTAATCTCTGAAACGTCCCTCCTATAATGTCTTACTTGAAATTCAAAAGTAAATGCTGTTTACATTGGACTGGACAGCTGATCCCCTTTGTTTCTTCATGGACTGAAATCAGGCAACTTTATTTTCCCTGTGCTTCCATCAGAAGTGGAATAGGAAATAAAATCAAATGGCACTGATCACTTATATTATTCTTCTAACCTTCCTCAAGAGTTTTGCCTGGAAGTTTTCACCTCGCAGAGAACTGTTGTTCCAGGCTCACATGCACAGTTAAACAGGTGTTATTTCATGGCTTTATTCTACCTTTAAAATTTGAAGACCTTTTTCTTTGCAGTTGTAAGTGTTAGACCATTTTCATTTACTTCTCGATGAAGATCTAGCTCTCTGATGTTTGGCACAGTAAATAGGTTTTTACCCCAATGGAAATTGCATCTGAGGGTGTTCTCATAAGAACTAACTTGAGTTTTGCAAAAGCAGATCTCTCTAGACTCCCAGTATAGTCAATGCAGAGAGAGAAAGGCTCCTCCAGAAGTCAGTTCAGATGGCTTAAAACAAGGTTTCTGCTCAAAATAGCTTTCTAAAGGAGTCTCTTTCTCATTCTCTCTCTGTTGGTCATGGATTGACCTAAGGAGGATAACCTCCTTTGGCTAAATTTAGTCTGTGAATAACCCTGCCACCTCCAAACTCTACTACTTCCATCTGGTAATGTTCCCTAGCCTCTCTGCATTCATTCTGCCTGGATGTATTGCTGTTGACAAAGACAGGAGCGGTTACAAGTGTCTTGTTTGTAGGCCATGGCTGTTTTGCTTGCATCTTTCATTTTTTCTTTATGTAGCACTACTATTCTGTATAAAATCTTTATTCTTTGTCATAAATAGTTTACTGACCTGAAAGTTGTGCTCAGAAAATGATAAGTGATTTCACTTAATTCTTAAATAGATATTCAAGATCCTGTAAAACTGTGAAAAAGATGTAATTGCAGGCTAGCCAGACCGAGAGAGGTCTTGAAAGTTGGAATCATGATTCACAATCCTAAAAAAAGGAAAAATGAAACCAAACAGAAACCTTTCATTTCCAACTTCCCGTTCTTCTTGCTCTCCCACACAAATTAATTCAGTGATATTTTTGAGCCTTTTTAATTGAAATAGTTTTTTTTTTTTCCAAAATAGTGCTAGATTTTGTGCCAGGTAATTTTTACCTCAAGCACAGGTTATCATATATCAGCAAATAAACACCAGTTATTTTAATCATTTTTAATAAAACAAGAGGGCAAATAGAATCTGCTATTTTGGTAAATATAGAACCCTGTGATACTGAGTTATTGCCCTAATTGTGAGGGTAACAAATTTACCAAAATTGGGAAAAGAAGAGTGGTACTGGTTTYGCTTTGCTTTGAGCTAATGTAAATGTGCATCTCAGTGAGATTCATGAGTGAATTTCGTGGAGAGATTTAAAAAGTCCACCCTGTTCTGGAATCACGTCCATTGTATGCATCGTTCCTCACAAAAGAGACGAGGTTTTAAATCAGCGATTACATTCATCCAGGCCTTTAAAAAAAATATACGCGATTTGCAGTATTCATCGTGTGACATTGTTTGATGTCTGTGTGGGCTAAAATGCAACAAATTTGTCACTTTCTCCCAGACTGAGGATGGAGCAGACACTATCGTTGTGCCAATCACAGTGCGGACCCAGTGATTTTCATTTCCTGAAGCAGTGACTGCATTGCCAAATGACAAGGCGTCTCTTTGCAGATTTTTCTTGTACCTGATGAGGAAGCGTGAAAATCCCTGACTATGCCTGAGGTTGACCAGGTGCAGGGCATAAGGGAAAACCACTTTTCAGTGCGCAGAAGATAGCAAGCTGTGCTCTCTAGAAATGACTCACAAGCTGTTATAAAAGAAACTTGCAGGTGATATTCTGCTAAAGACTAGGACAACTAGTAGGAAATCCAAATATTCTGGGAATTTTCAAAAGCAATAACTTCTTTTTAATCTCTTTAATTTACCTTAAGGACCTCTGCTTGTAATATAATGAATGATTAATGAAGTCAATACCTAGTAGTATTGAACTTTGGATGATTAAAAAACAAAAATGCATGCTGCTGTCCAAAGGTCCATCCTGCAAGAATATATTTTAATGACAAGGTCATCTTCGGCTGTAATAGTGCAAGGTTATGATTTAGTCATTGCTTATTACTTGCTGAGAACTAGGTCCTGACACAGTTTGAATAATATCTTGCTCTAGGAGTAGCTACGTCATAAAGACAGGGCATTCAAGGAATACGGTGTTTCTCTAGTTGGACAAGGGTGTCTGAATCTAGCCCTTAGACTCAGGACCATGCTAGCGTTGCACAAGACATCAGAGACTTCTCTCATACTCTGTGGAGGCACCAGAACTTGTGTTTTAGTGAGTTGGCTCATGTCACACAAGAGCGAACCCCAAGGAGCAGATTCTGTCTCTCTCCTGCAGAGTCAGCAGCCAGCCTTCCTAAGGGGCACAAAACTAGGCAGGGAGTGTGCGAGTGCTCACTGTAAGAGAAATGGGATCTAGCCCACGTTGTCTTGGAGTTCCTCTGGATTTCCACCCACGTCATTTACCCTATACTGAGCCCATGACACTCATTCAGGAAGTGCTAAGCACATTTTCACCACTTCAAGAGAAGATAAAATGAAAATTTCCAGGAAGTCTTTCCACAAGTGATGTCCCGCAAACACAGTTAACCTCCAAACTATCACAAAGCAGACATCTTTAAACTGCATTTCAACTTGCTTAAAAATAAATGGCAAGTAGCACCCAGCAGTATTCAGTGATCAAGGTGTAGCATGTAACTGCCCTTTCCCGCATCAGAGCCATGACTGCAATGACTTAGGGTTGCCCGCTTACTTTGGAGGAAATAATCTGTGTTGGCTGCCTTTTTGGTACTGCTGTACTGGCTGAGGCCTTGAGTTCATGTGCGTGATTCTACCGTGGGTGCTTTCTAACCCACCCAAGAAGAATTAGGGTGCATCTGCATTGGAGCTTCCTTTCTGATGTAGGTACTTGGCCAGCTCACATCTGAGCCCAGAGCGCATTAAGCTGTGCAAATAAGTTGGGAATTTGTGCTCACCTTGTTTCTGCCGGCATCGAAAGGAAGGGTCTAGTGCCCAAACACAGCCCCATGGACAGCAAACTGTGATATTTGATGCAGCTGAAATGTTCCTGGTTCCTGTCACCCACTGTGGGAGCCTGGACGCAACAGTCGCACGTTCACATCACATAAAGAGAAGTCCTCGCCCACAGGCTGTGAAAGCCTTGACAGGACATGCAGCACCCGCTGAGAAATAGTGAAGATTCAGGATAAGCAGTTTCTCCTACCAAAATCCCACCACACCAAACCCACTTCTTTGGGTGGACACACTTTACATAAGCTGCTCCCTGCCTAACTAAATAAAATCAAAGGATATTCAGGTTGCTTGCTATTTATATCATTCAGTCTGTCATAGATATCCTGAAATCTTGAGCTGTTTTTTATAGCTAGGGCTTATAACTGCAATGAATAATCAATATTTCCTGAGTTTAGTGAATGAAATGAGATAATTATGCAGGAAGTTTGTGTTTACTACTTTTAAAAGAGTAGTGTGCTCTGCCACTAATTATATATTCCTAGGTCTACCACTGACCTTGGGCAACACACTCGGGCCCGAATTTTCAAATTTGCCTGTCTGARGAGAAGCAGAGATTGCCATATTTAGGCATGTAAATAAGGGACCTCGTTTCCTGAAATATCTTTTAAAGTGTGTCAAATTGGGACCTCAACACTGAGGTCTCCTAAACCACTTTAGAAGTTTACAAGTGAAAAATTGCTGCAATGCCTGTTGTAATTATAATCAGTGAAACACAGTGTTGGTTTGTTCACAGTTCATCCTTTGAAAGAGAATCATTCAGCTTGCACTTTTTAGCCTGATAGCCTGAGGTCTGGCCTGCTGATGAGACAGCATCTCTAAAACCATGTAGTGTTTTATAAATGTTTGGCATTAGGACGCTGAACAGCTGCTTAAATGATGAGGGCACTGGTAAGTGAAGTTCCTACTGCCTTTTTGACTTAACGCAGATATTTCTCATTAAAGAACCAAATCCACAGGTGCTGGTCACTCTCAGCCTTCACGGCATTTTCTTCTGAAGCGAATATCTGTCTGGTTGCGAGATCTGGTCTCTCAGTGGGAATTTAACAAGCTATTTCCATCTGTTGCTGCAGGCTGTGTTTCAGAGTAAGGGTTCATTTGTGACTCACGTTTCTCTTCTTTTTTTCCCTGCCCCTTTCTCTCTCTTATGTTCTTTCCTCTGCAGAGGGGGTAAGAATGAGCCAGAACCAGAGCAACCAATCCCTCGAAAGGTGCAGATTCGTTCTCTCCCTTCCCTGGAGGATATTGATCCAGATGTGTTAGATAGCATGCACTCGTTAGGCTGCTTCCGTGACCGAAATAAACTCTTACAGGACTTGTTGTCGGAAGAGTAAGCACTTGCTCAGTCTTAATATCCATTGGGTGTCCGCGGGCTGGAATGCTTAGAAATTTGGGGAAAGGCAGCGATTGCTTTAACATGTCTCTTGCCATGAGGGACCGTTTGCAATTTCTTGCTGTCTGGCTGCTCAGTTGCCAGGGAGGTGTTGGAAGGAAGCGAGAGGTCACTGAGCGTTTCTTGTGCCCGGTGTGAGAAGGCTCACAGCCTGACCTGCAGCGGAAGCATGGTGCTCTCTCTCCTTCACTGCTGGACATGATCACTTCATGAAAAGACAGTCCATGCAGTCTGGGTGGGGAGGTGTCATTGCTGCTGTCTGTGTTGCATCTGTCTCTATTGGCAAATTTTTTATTTATTTCAAGCTTCTACTTGAGAGCTGGTCTGTTTCTGGGGGTGTTACGAGGGACGGGTAGTGGAAAGAGCACTTTGACAGCAGCTCAGGAGACCTATCTAGCTGCCATTTTGGTTTGGACATTCTGTGGACATGTTACTTAGTCCATCCTGTGCCTCTGTTCAAGATGCATAATGTAGGAATTATATTTCCTTTTCTCACTAGCTGCTTGTTGGAGACAGCAAGGCTCTCAAAAGCTCTGTGGGTTATGTATCTAGCTGGCAGGTACATGAACATTTCCAGCTTATTTAGAATAACTGTAACTGTTTCTATGATGAGAAGGGGTATCTGCATGTTGTTGTTTTTTCTCTTCAAATTTAAAGGTGTTTTTTCCATTTTTTTTCAGAGAAAACCAAGAAAAAATGATTTATTTTCTTCTGCTTGACCGGAAGGAGAGGTATCCCAGTCATGAAGATGAGGATCTTCCCCCTAGGAATGAAATAGGTACTGCAGATATGATCTCTATCATCATGAACCTATCTCAATTAGTTCCTCTATGCCTTCTGTTGGGGTTTGGGGGGTTTTGTTTTTGTTTTTTTTCCTGAAAACCCTAAACCCCAAACCCTAGCATCACTGTTACCTTCCCACCGAAACAGTATACAGCATTGGCGAGAATCCTTTTTCAGTTTAACTGAAAGGTTTCATTTTTCCGGGACATGTCTGTCTCACACTGCAGAAACATCCGAGTTGGTTTTGAACCAGAAATCTTAGAAAATGTCATGTGAACCCCCAAGCTGGCTCTGTGCAAGCCAAATTGGGTTTAGAAGCGGGGTAGTCTAGTGACAGAATTCACTAAACTGCATGTAGCACCTTATTCCTGAAGGATTATTCATTAGTGTTTTGTAAGCAGAGTACTACTGGTGGGCAAGGACTACACTATTCCAGACACAAAGGAAAATGCTTCCCTAGGGAGATAAGTATCTAAGAGTCTCCTGCTGTGCACAGTGACTAAAGTTTAACTGATAAAATGTTAGTCACTTCTATCAATGACCTGAAATAGCACTTTTACGTAGTAGTGGTGTGTTTTTTAGGTCTTATTATTTAAGCACTTTCAAAGCTAGAAGCAAAGTGCTCTTAATTTCACTGGAAAGCCTGGAATCTCCCAAGCCTATGGTGGAGTGGTATATCAAACTGTAAGTTTGTTATTACTCACTTGGATTATTACATTAGCCAAGTTGCAGGCTCCAGGCCATATAACTTTGCAAGGAAATCTTTTGTTTGGGGGAAGAGTAGGAAGTTCATAGTCAACGCAGTAATTTTTTTAACTTTTACCTAGATGAAGCTGCAGAGAGCGTGTTAGCAGGGATCCTGATGAAGATGGGTTAACGTGCCAACTGCAGGTCCTGGGGTCAAAAGTACCTGCTCAGTGCAGTTTGTTATCCAGCACTTCACTAATCAGCTTTTGACTCGAACAGATTGTCCTGCAATGCAGGGACACCCCCATCTTGTTTTAGAAATGTTTTGTCTTAAGAAAAGAAGCATGGTGTCTCTAGATTCTTCATATCCAACATGTAAATGAATGTACAGCCATGCCCTAATACATAATATCTCTCTCTTCCACATGACAAAGTATTTTACATGTTGAACTGAAGTATTGGGCTCCACTATTGTATTTTTCCTGTACATGGAGTGAAAATGTTCCCCAACAGGGAAACATTACTCTGAATATAACATTGTGCTGCACTGGCACATTTTAGACTCTTTGAGCATTATTCTTTGAGTGTTTGTAAGTTGTATTTCCTCTTCCACAGGGGGTTTCCACCTCCTCTGTTCCCAGCAGTATCTCTGGGAACACGGGGCAAGGTTTAATTAAGAGCAGTCATGCTTCTGATGAATATCTCATCATTAGCCATTAGCAATGGCCTTGCACGAACAGAGAAGAGCAGAGAAAAGGTAACGGATTTAATAATAGCTGCTTGAAGAAATTCCTCAGAGTTGTGCGTTGCCTGAGCTCTTGCCAAATAAAAAGTACATGTCAATGTACTTTGTTTTTTCTTCTTCCTTTGCATGTTAGATCTCGGAAAGGATGGATGCAAGTTAAAATAAAGGGAAGCTCAGACTTGGCCACTTTAGACTAGCCTTCTCTCTTCTGGTTTTCCCTTTGCATGTTTTGGTTTATATAAAGCTTTCTCAAAGGGCCAGGGGAGGCCCACCCTCACCATCTTTGGAGTCCAGTTCCATTTTCTTTTCCTGAGAACACAGAAGTTAGAAATTTACCAGTAAAATATGTGAATGTCAGCTAATATCTCCTTGAGCAAAAGGCTTCTGCAGGGTGGAGGCTCTTATTAAAGCAGAGAGCAAGAGATTCAGCCAAAATAGCTATATAGGATGTAGGTGCCTCATTGAGACCCAAAAGCTGAACCTTTACTTCCCGCCTTCCAAATGAATGCCTTCATCACTGAGTTATTACCTATATGATACTCTCTTCCTCTGTAAAAATCCTTTGGAACGGCTTAATATTTCTTTTGTGGAATGAAGGGAAAATACATTACAAAAACTACCACAAAGCTAGGTTAGGACTTTAGTTTTCCTTTTTAGTTTTACCAGAGACTCAAGAAGAGAAATGCACACACGGGAGGTTTTCCTGTTTTCACTTCCTATGCTGCTGCTGCAATATCTTCAGCTGCTTTTATATGCCACCAGTTCAGTCTTTATGGCAGAATGACTGTGTATTTAATGATTCCTTGTATATCTTTGGGCTTAAGAGTGATGACAGACTCAGTGCCCTTTGGTTTCTAGGATCACCTCAGACCCCTTTAAAAAATAGGTACAGTACTTGCTACCATCAGCCCTGTATAGTATAGGTTAGTAGCTAATTTTAAAGAGAGCTCAAATAGCCCCATTAGCCGCTCAACCATATTCTCCCTTACATTCATGCAAGCTCCTGGATATGTACTCCATCAAACCTTGGTCAATTGTTGTTTAATTTATAGGTGTGTTTCACCACCTGCTCTTTTGCTTATTCCCTCTCTTAAATAGCTTAAAATACAGATTGGAAATCAATATCTTCCAGCATCTTGAGCAGCAAGGATTGATACAAAAGAATTATTTAGTATTTTAGAAATACCTGATCCTCCTTAATGTTTCTGTTGATTCCCTTATGGTTCCTCTGGCTACTGTCCTTTTCTCAAGTTTTCTGCTTCTGATGGCTATACAAAATGCTATTATTCAAGTCTTTGGCTAATTCCTCCTTAAATTCCTTCTTAACTCACTTTTAATGCCCACCTTATATTTGGTCTAACTGTCACTTTTGTAAAGTATCACTTGGCTAAATTTCCATTTGCTAAAGTCTTCCATTTTGAACCTGTTTGGATCACATTGCCTTTTAAGATATCTATTCATACAGTGTTTTTCTTGCCTTTTTCTTCTTTCTTGTTGAGACTCCTTTACTAACTAAACTCGATGAGGTCTGGGATTACTCATCTCCTTTCTTTTGATGTTAGCTGCTTTCTTCATCTTCCTTCTCCTTCCTTCTTTTTCCTTTCTTTTTAAACTGCACCCTTTCCCATTCCTTTCTAAAGCCTGGTATCCCCCTGGCAAACTTGTATCAACTCCCTGTTGTGGATACTGAACTTAATTACATTCTGGTTAGTGTGTGTTACTCAGCTCTAGTCACACTTGTACCAGAAGTTGTTCTGTAGGATGGATCCTCTCTCGTTCTTTGAAGTTGTTTGAAGAAGTAGTAGTCTGAAATGTCAAGAAATTATTTCTCTAAACCTTGTCTCATCTTACTTTTAACCACTTACATGTGTGCAGCCGAAGACAGCCCTTATTACTGCCTTTTTGGATGCACCTCCCTCTGGTTTTCCCTTAGCTTTATGCACTGTATGTATTTTTCCTAATCTGGAGGTAATTACCCCTATTAGTATTTTCTACTACCTTTTTATTACTGGAAATAGTCTGAAATAGAAGGAGATTTGACTGTTTTTTTTATTTCATTTTTAACAGGAGAATTATTGCTAAGAAGAATACTTGGGTTATAGGGTAAGGGGGTCAGTTGTTATCCCTAGCCTATTTGCATTTGGGCCTTCTTTGCTCATGCTCGTTGTTTCAAGGATAGGCCCTGCCTATGCTCTAAAAACCCTGATGTAAGAGAAGAAACAGGCAAGTAGATGCAGGGGAATGGGAGAGGGCTGGTAACAAAAATAACATCAGACTAGGCAGTAGTGATAGAATTGTCAAATGCAATATTTGGGGTTTTACAAAGGAATCCTGGCAGAGGAAAAAGCTTTAGGGGATGGATATTGTGAGCTTGTATCTAACTGCAGAGGTGAAGGATGCCTTTTCTTCAAGGTAGTTGCTCTCCACTAAAATTAAAAATGTGTTTATAAATAGAGGCAAGGAACTAAACAGCCCAACTTAAGAAAATCCTTTCCTTTTTATTGTTCCGCTTTCCTCCTTTTTACTGTTTTGATGCCATCAGAGATGTTAGTAGCAAAACACTCCATAGGTCTGCATTTGGTTCCCTGTTTCACCGTGGAGCTGTTTATGGTTTGGCAAGTCACCTATGAGCACTTTCTGTAATGTGGTTTGGTACCCAATGATTCTGATTTTCAGAGCAATTTAGGTGCTTCTCAGAACCTCAGTAAATGTTTGTCTGCACCTTTAGGAATGAGATGCCTTTAAAAATCTCATTCTTACACCTCAATTTGTTCTCTGCAAAGTGGAAGTAGCACTTCCATACTTCCTAGAGATGTTGCACAATAAAAAATATGAAGCACTTCAGTTCCTATAGCAGTAAAAGTTCTGTGAAGACCTCTGAGATATGTTTCAGGAGCTCTCACTGGAGATTCATCTCAGGTAGACAAGAATACTTAGTTTTTAGTGTTGAAAGAAGAAAAATATAAAGCAGTGGGGAAAACCTGAAATCTATTTCAGAGTCTTTTTTATATATTCTTAAAGATGCAAAAAAGGGGCAAAAGGGGCATGTATTCAAAGAAGAACGTGTACCTGAGTTTAGTGTATACTCAAGTCGCTGTGCAACATTTAATCTAGCTATGATGGACATCGCAGGCAAGTTCTAGCAACTTGATTACCTATACAGGATCCCGGGATGGCTTACAGTCTGGCTAACAGCTTGGACTGTAGCCCAGGCTGTCGTCTTATTATTACTGTTATCAGCTGTGTAAAGTAACCTGTGCTAGCCATGCTACAGTCATACCTTTATTTTACAGTGCACATACATTCAGGGCAGTAGGATCTCTCCCTCTCTCCGTAGATGGATTATGTCTTAATGTTTGCAAATTTGGAAGAAGGGTGATACTGCAAATGTTCACCTCCATCACAAAGATACCTGTCTCTGTAGGGGAGGTGTGAGAGTGAGATTGTTGAGAGAGGGTTTAGCCAAGCTGAGTAAGGTAGGTCACAGCCGAATTCTGCTGACAGCATTTTCTTTTCATAAAGATCCCCCCAGGAAGCGTGTGGACTCCCCGATGCTGAACAGGCATGGGAAGCGGCGGCCGGAAAGGAAGTCGATGGAGGTTCTCAGTGTGACAGATGGTGGCTCCCCAGTCCCTGCTCGCAGAGCTATTGAAATGGCACAACATGGACAGAGGTGGGTCTCTCCTTTACCCAGGAGTGGATAGTCCTGCCCGGCTGGCTTTGTTATCCCCGTTTCCCCCCTTTTATGTTACACATGCAAAAGAGCTGTGGAGCTTTCCTATTTGCACCAGCATTCATTAAAACATCAAAGTGCACTTGCCATGTGATCTGGCAGCCAGCAGTACTTACCCACACAGGAGCAGCAGTCCTGCCAGGGGCTTGAGGATTCTGTTTGCTTGCACCCATCACTCAGGAAGCCGCCGTGTCCTCTAGACAAGATTCATCTCACTTCATTTTAATAGTCCAGAATTTAGACATTCAGTCTAAATTAGTTATACAGGCTGCCACTGTAGGCAATGGGGACAGACAAGGGTCTCAGATTCATACTCCCCCTGTTCCAGCAATCTTAGGTGGGATGAATTACCCTCTGGTTGTTCCTCTCTGTCTCTGTAGCCTACAGCAGGAAGCTAGATGACTATCTTGACTGGTGCCTAGCTTTTAGGCACCAGAAGTTAAATGAGAATGAACCCCACCCTCCATGTCTTCAGAAAAAATTGAATCTGGAGAGCCCTGTCCAGGCTTCTATGGATGTCTCTAATATGTGCTGTCAGAGCCAACATGCATCTGACCCACATAAATCACTGGATATCTGTAAAGTGTTGGATATGTATAATTTTGCCTCTTTTCTGTTGGAGAAAAGTGTCAGTTGTGGTGAAACAGCAGGGGAAAATGGTGTCTTCTCAAGCCAGGTTCTGGCAGAATAAATGAACTGTGTTCCCCATGGAAGTTGCTTCCACAGTCCTTATGACTAGCCTAAGGGGAGCACGTACCTTTAGGTTTGCACTTGCATAAATCAGTCTGTATAAAAGAACACTTCACATATATGTATGCTGATGATGCTTTAGCTTTTGTTTTAGCTTTATGACATGATCTTTCTCTTCAGCTGTTAAGATCTACTCTAAAAAGAGCTTGCTGTGCCCAGAAGCTCCCTTTGCTGAATGACAACTGGAAGAAGAACATGATATAATTTCATGTCAGGAGGCCCCTAGCACTGTTGAAAAATTTTTCTGGGCAACTGTGGCAGTTCTGTCTATAGTGAGGACAAAGTGGTGATTTCCAGGAGTTGCTAGGACTTATTTCAGAGATTTGTGGCTGGTTATCCTTGAGATACAGCACCAGAAAAAGTTCTCAGGGTAGTGTGGATTGGAAACCTGTCTTGTATATGTGTTTTTCTTTGATGTTTAATGAGGTCTAGGTTAAGGCATTATTCAGGTCAGGGTGTATATTCACTGTTCCTCAGAGGCCCCTGAAGTGATAAGGATGAGCGCACAACATTGGCGAACAGTTGCCCACTCCTTATTCAAGTTGCAATGTTTAATCTGGTACCTGGAAAGTGTATGGGCCATGAAGTTCTCTGAGATGAGCCAGCCAGAGGTGAATCATTTCCACCCCAAGCTGCTTGTCAGTTGCAGTACTCTGCAGCTATTTGCAGTGAGTGTCCAGCTGGGTGGAACAAATAGGAAGTGGTGAGATGAACAAGTCGAGGTAATGATTCAGTCTTGTTCAGCCAGCCTAGAACTTATTAGATCGATCCTAAAGTTTTCCGAGAGCTGAAACCTTCCCTTCCAACTCTCAATTTTGACTTTGGATACAAAAGGCTGAAGAAGATGCAAAGCTGTGTCTTGTTATCCAAAGTATTTCTTTTGCTTTTAAATGTCTCGCTCTGTTATGCAGATGAGAAAACATTTGAAGTCAAAAGGTCTGAGGTGAGTTCAGAGATAGAGGAGAGACATACCTAGGCTGCATATCAGTAAGGAAGGGCTTTGGCTTAAAGGAAGAAGAGAAACCTGACAGGTRCAGAAGAGGTACAGGGAAATGCATGCCACACAACCTTTACAGGGCAGGACATAAAGGTGTGATTAAGGGCAGAGAAAGGCATTTAAAAACGCCATGATTGATGACAATGAGCTTGGTAGTGCTTGTTTTGGAAGGGTTAAAGGGAAGATGTTGTTTTATTCCATGTCTGAGCTTCCATTATTCATACCATTCCACATCCAYAGATGACAGCGGCACATTTTGTGTTGCTGGCAGCACAATCGTTTATAACGTGAACTGGGTTCATTAACAAACACCACTGCATGGGGATTGTCTGGGGACGATGCATTGCTGATGGGGCACCATCTGTCAGAACAGTCAGTAACAAAATGATAAGTGCCTTCCACCAAGAGTGGGGGACTTTTAATGGCTAGCTGCATATTATTTTGCAGGAAATGACCCACTGAGAGTGGATTTTACAGCACTGGGTCTTAGATCCCAGAGATGGATGCTTTTTTTGTTTTGAGAATGACATTTTTGGTCTGGATAGATGACTGTTCAATGCTTTTATCCCAGGGGGATTCTACAATCCTAGGAAGACAGGGAGTTGGACCATGGAAACAGGCTTCCTAGTTAGACACAAATGATTGTGTAAACATGAGGAGACACAGAGCCATTGCTTCTTTCTTAAGCTAGCAGAGATAGTCATCTAACCAGTGGGCAGAACACACCGGTGTGTCTTGAGAGTTGGTCGTTATTGTGCCCTTTCCCAGTAGTAAACAGATGTTTGCTTACACAAAGGGGATTTATGTCATAACCTCTGGTTTTATGTGTCTGTGTGATGAACTGTGCTTTTGGTAACCGTGTGGGGACCCTACAAGGGTCTGGTCTTGGCTTGTGTAAGGGTTTATCTTTGCACAGAGTTTTGAAATTTGGCAGCCTTCAGCCCTACAGACTGAGAAAGTACTAGGTAGAAAACATAGTCCTTCAGTGCCTTAGTTCTAGATAATGGTGAAGGAGGAGAATTCAGCACAAAGGCTGCTTGCTGAGCTTGCAAATGCCTTGCAATGCTTGTGCTGACCTCTGAAAGTGCTCAGTTGGGTCTTTGAATGTGCATGACAAACTTAGTGTGCACAAACACCAGCCACCCTACAACTGGTGACTGTTTTTGGCTAATTCTTGTTCTCCCTGCTAGTTGTCAACTAACCAGGTTCATAATTACATCCTAATTACTTCTGCTTTTGTGGTATCCACACCTCTCAGACTATCTGGTATTTCACTGAAATGTCAAAAGAGAGGTTCTGAATGCATTTAACACCAGCTAATTTGTGCCTTGTGCCAATACCACACAAAATAGGAAGAATTTCATGAGAGCTCGTAGCCCTCATGGTTATACCTGAATTTTTCAGCAGCTCTGTTGGGGGAGTCCAAAAAGTATTTTAAAATGGGCTCCATTATGTATTCATTTTCTTCTGGTTGTTGAAGTGGGTAGTTTGCATGAAAGATCAGCCAATATTAGGAAGCAGTGTTCTCTGAAACAGTGAAACGTAGGACAGCGAGGACAGAGAGCTGCCCCGTTAACAAGGCACAGGGGGTTTTGCTTCTGAGCTTCAGGTTTCCATTCCCAAGTTTAGAAAGAAGGACATTTCTGTATACACTGAGTATAGGGAAGGGAGTTTGGGAGTAAGTGGTAATGGATCCTACAAATTAGAAAACAAAACCTTTACTCTAGAAGGCTCTGCAGTCTGATTTGAACCCTTTCCCAGTTTGTTCTTAGTGTTAATACCATCTGGAAAAGCCTGAGTAATGAGCACTTTGCAATTTTTACCTTCAGGCGTGTTCTCTATCCCCTGGACAATGTGACAAAGTAAATCCCCTGGGTTTTCAGTTGGATAAAGGGGAACAGGGTTTGCAGTATATATGGGGAAGTCGCAAGCATCTCAGACCTCAGAAGCCAGGGGGAGATAATGAAGTTCAGCACTGTGTAGGCTTGAGCCATAGATAGAAAGTAAAAGAAAGGTGTTTCAGAGCTTTGCTTAAAAAGGGGAGGATGGGTTGGGGGGCTGGGTGTCCAGCATTGCTTCAGGTGACTCTCTTTTATATATGTCCACACTAGTAACTCTGTTTTCTCGCTTTGTTCCTGCCATAGTAAAACAATGTTCAGTAAAAGCCTGGATATCTCTGAAGCCAATCCCAAATTCAACAAAGAAGAAAGGTATAAACACTGACAATATGTTCCTCTCCTCTACCTCACTGCTGAGACCTTAAAGATGCAGTACTTACCTTCTCTGTGTGGGGCCATAGCTGTTCTCTCTTTAGAAAGAGCCAAAAAGGGTGGGATATTTACACCCCCACACTACATGTATTTTTGTACAGTACCATTCATTTGAGGCTATCCCCAGTGCAGCCTGTGACTGTACGAGTGTTTCCCCCCTGCTAAAATTTCATACTACTGCTACTTCTGGTTCACTTCTGCCATGAGTAAGGATGCCCAGGACAGAAGATGTATTTGTTAGGACTGCTTTGGGAAGGACTGGAATATAAAATACTAGGAAAGCCCAGAGTGCTCCACTCCCACCACTAGAAACAGTAGAACAATTGAGTCAGTGACAGCAGTGGAAGGAAACGTTGGAAATCCTGTGTGACAGAGCAAAACACTAAGTGCCTGTAGGGAAGAGACAAACTCTCTGAGACTCTCCTGACTGCACCAGGGAACACAAGAGAAAAGAATTATTGAAAGATAAAGTTGTTGAAGGGTGTTTCCAATCCAGCAGCTCAAATGACAGATGGAGAATAACCAAAAGAGTAACTCCTAACTGTGGACAGAGGCACAGTGAACGACATGCATACCATCAAATTTAGGGAATTTAAGTGGACTTTTGTGGGTCCATGAAAAAAAAATTAGACTCTTTGGGAGAGCAACTAGAGGACTGTGCCATATGAGTCAAAATGGGGGAAGCAGTAGGTTCCTTAAAGCTCCCTAAGAACTCAGCAACCCCTTTTTCTTTCCATTTCCCCATTTTAATAGAAACATTTCTACTTTAAGATAAACATGGCCTTTAAGCTTTGGGAGACTTCCAGGACCTGAGAGTGACAGCCCCTCTTTTGGCCTTTTGCAGGCTGAGACAATCCTTTGTAGTTGCTGTTTAAAGTCTTAACCTGCCACAATGAAGAACAAATCTAGTGTGTGTGCAGGAGGAGAGAGAGATCCTGGCATGGTGTGTAAGGCACCCTCTTTACGAGGCCAGGCTAGAAGTGAGCATTGCACTCAAACTGTTAGAAACCTCTGAAAGTCTCGCAGCCATGAAGAAGTAGTGATTTGCTGCCAGATTATACAGTCCTTAGTGGCTGAGCTTTCCTGAACCGTTGCCACAGACATGGAAGTTGCATGTTCCTTTCCCTGATTCCCCTGATAGATAAATTCTGTTCTTGAACGCTTGGCACTTCTTGCATTAAAAGTTAGTCTGAGACTTCTCCAAAGATTAGCTCTTCCACAGTAATTAAAAGTCAATTCCAATAAGAGAGGTGCCTTTGCATTTCATCTGTGACATGAGAAGGGTCTTTCACCAGATGTTCCCAGCACCGTTCATTATCCCTCCGTACTTCTTTAGCAGCTGCTTCGGCTGCGTTAGGAGCAGAGAAAATGACCCTTCAGTAACCACAGGGGAAATTCCTCAAATACGCATGGACATCCATGTTCCCTCTCAGAGGTGGTATTTTTGAGAGYGCAGGAGTAGAAGGCCAAGGGGACTGCACAAGGATCACCCAGGGTCCCCATCACTGAAGGGCCAGGCTCATTTTTGGAGGGTCACACTCCCTGTTGTCTCACCTCCCTCCCACTTTTAAGAGTTAGGATGAAGGACCTCAGAGGTGGGAAAATGAGAGGAACTGGATTTTAGGTCTKCTCACAGCCAGATGAAAGGAAAGGAAGGGCAGTGAAGAGAACCCCAGCAAAATGGGGCCAGCTAATCATGGTGGCCATTAAATTTTTGGCCAGTGTTTAATTATCCAACTTGATGATGTCTTTTTTAAAGGAATACTGCATCTTTAAGGGTCCCTTCCCTCTAGATGCACATGGTTGTCTTAGTAGCTGAGGCCACTGTCCCTTTCTTTTTCTTTTTCTTTCTTTCTTTCTGACTTTCTCTTTCACCCCCTCTTTCAGTGCTTCTCTTCTTCTGTATCTGGGTTGCTGCAGCTCCGTAGTTCACTTGCTTCAGTATTGTAGGGAATGCACATGTCTGCGCTTCTGGGTCTATTGTGTCCTGGGATTGTTCATTTTTTTTAAACCTCACTTCCCTTTTCCTTTTCCCCTATTGTCAATTTGCTTTCCATTCCCTTTGTTAACCTCTCCAATGCCTTCCCTGTTGGGAAAATGACTTGAAAGAAAAATGAATCAACCTTCTTACACCCGTTCTATTTACATTTTAATATTCTGCATGTGTGAATATGGGTGTATTTTGTGCGGAAATATACACATACATTCCAATATACAATGGGTGTCAATTTGCTCTTCTCAGTTACATCACCGGAGATAGATTTGTACTGGTACAATTGACGACAGCATTTGCCCGTATATATATATGGGGAGATATATATATATATATATATATGTATTGTATATATATGAATTAGATCTTATCCAAATTTGCACTCCAGACCAAAATATAAATGGAGTGTCACTCAAACACATGAAGAAGAACTTACTATAATGCTTCTTTCCACTTCTCTGTCAATGTGTAGCACAACAGCTTTTTCTTTCTATTCTAACTCTGTTTTAATTTTAACCTTTCTCAAAAGTGCCTTGCGTTGCCCAGCACAGCATTTGGAATGTTCATGTCACCAGAAGCATGGCTAGTTGCATTAAGAAGTAAACTGTGAAATCTGCTGGGCATATATTAAATTTGGCATTTCTGTTGGTGACCGTCTTGTGGAGAATGGATTTTCCTCACTCAGCCAGAGGTAACTCTGGCAGCTTGGGAGCCTGTTGTTGAAACTGGAGAGAAAGAGAGAGAGAGACAGGAAAAAAAATGCTGCATCCTAATTGAAAATAATTTGGCCTAATATCACACCATTTTTTTTTATTCCTAATCTTATCTTTATTAAGGTAAAAAAATAGTGACACTTTCCTGAGTTTGCTTTCCTGTACCCCAAGTAACTTAATAACCCAACTGTTCTTTTCTACTTTGTGTGCTTTGGTTAATAGTGAAAAATTAAGAATACTGAAGTTTTTAATTGTCCCTAGGCATCAAAGTCAACATGCCAGAGACTCACTCTGCTTTTAGAGCTGCTGTTTCAGACTCTTTTCAGCACAGCATTGGTTTATCCTCCATTCACATTTGAAAGATTTTCTTTGCAACCTTTAAGACCCAGAGACTGAATTTATTTTAAATGAAAAATGAGATCCTGGAGCACAAGATGGCATCCACAGAGATAAGTGCCGGGTTGCTGAGCCGATATGTTCTAGCTGATCTGAATTCCTGACTATAAGACCATCATGACTAATAAGCCAGTATCAAAGCAGATTCACAGCTTGATCTACAATCTTGTACCCTGGGCTCCCAAGCTGGCTCAGAAATGCATGCTTTAATAACCAATATGTTTCACAGTTCATTCRTGGCAAAAAAGTCCTTCTTACCAGGCCAGCTTGGGGGACAGAGGGACACTACACTGAGCAAAATGGGGACAAATAGAACAATTTCCTTGACAACAGTCTGATATAACTGTGCCTCATGTAAGAGGCAGAAAAGAAGTGCAGCATGAAGTATGAACCCCGTTGCTCTGCTGACTACTTTAATTGGGGTTTGGCTGGGAATATTTTTACAGCTTAGCACGTCCCTCTCCACATTCCCCGCTTCCCAAGTTGGATGTGTCTGCAATATTGTGAGCAGGACAAAAGTTATTGTCTAGTAAATGAAACTGTCCCCCTAGTGTTCCTGGTCTCTGAAGAGGTAGGCGCCTGTGGCAATGATTATGACCATTCAGTTCTCCGAACAGTATTTCACTCTGCTTTTCCTACTCTTCTCTCCACCTGCCTCCACATCCCTCTCTCTCTCTCTTTCTCTCCCTCTCCTTCTCTCCCTCTCTCTTCATTTTCCCTTCCCGAGGATGGCGAGTGCTGATCCATTGGGGTAAGCTCTAGTTTTGGATTATTCCTGTTGTGGAACCTGTTATATCTTGCAGAGAAACTTTTAATTTGCACTTTACAAATACAATACAGGCTGATATACTTCAGTGAATGAGGCTTTACAGCAGGGAGAGAGAGAGAGAGAGATGTGGGAAGAAGCATTTTGGGTGCTTTTGTGCGTGTTTGTATGCTTTTGTGTTGGAGTCACACTCCATATATTTACTTTTGGATTCTTTTTGGTTCTCTTGTTTGTCTGTACGTTTCAATGTCTGTGGGCACACAGAACTAATCTCGGACACTGTGCAGATACCAGGACACCTTCTGAGAATGAAGCCCCTTCTCCCTGTAGCATTTTTTGTATCTTTTGATACCCACCAGTTAATTTTGATCCTAATTTATCTTTTTTCCACCTTTTTTTTTTTAAAGATAAAGCTGAATCCCATACGTGTTAGTTAAGAAAATGCAGGGTATTTCTTTTTTTAGTATATGTTTTCTGAAGAGGTGAACAGATGGCCCTAAAGACAGATATATCTTCAGAGCACTTTATTTTCAATAAAGAGGATATAGGTACAACTAGGAATGCAGTCACACTTTGAATTAAGGTTCCATTTGTAAATACTTAACAGAAGGAGACTATATTAATAATAAATTATTTAATAAAAACATTGTAGTAGATCACTACAGACTATAGTAAAAGTTTATGAAGGGCACTTCCTGAGAAAGCTAATTATCACCGGAAACATTTACTTCTCATGTTTGTAACATGCTTATACCATGTATTGTTTATTAATTCTTTATAAAACATTTATAAATGGAACTTCAGTTTAAACTGGCTAATTAAAGAAGATGGTGCTGCTTTAACATCACCCTCTGGGTGTGCTAAAAGGTAGAAGAGGTGTTACCCACACCTGCGATCCTTTCTCTGTACTCTTTGTAAAGGCTTTATCCTCCAAATGTTTGTTAGCATGGGTAGGTAAACCTGCTGGCTTAAGTGTAAGTCTTCCCTGTGGGAGGTGTTACAGTTAGGATGATTTGCCTGGCTGGGACTGTAAGACAGTGTAGCATCAAAGGTATTTATTCATATTGCCTAGGTCAAGTTTAGGGAACAAGGAAGCCCAGTTTGTATCTTTTGGACACCCAAGAGCAAAAGAGATGAAATGTCTTGTTTTATATGATGCCTGAGTGCTTACCATTGCAAATGAATTCAGGTAGTTTTCCGAGGTCTCAAACTCTGTACTACAGTTTAGAGCTCTTGATTTTTATTTGAGTGAGCAAGCAAAGAGGAGTGTCAAATTCCACCCAGTTTGTGCCTTAAGCAAACAGTAAGTTGGGTTGATATTTTGTCTATGAATTTCAAAACTATCCAAAGCATCAAACCAATTCAAAATGTCTAGCCATGTCACCCAGGGACACAAGTCGGATGCATTACTGCACGCTGCATGCATGCTGCAGGCCCCCATCTTGGAAGCATGGCTCCAGCTTGACCAGCTAAAAGGCTGTATCCAGCATCCCAGTAAAATCTGCTATGAAAGCAAGCTCTACTAGGACTGCAACAAGGTACCAAACTCCCCTTTGACTGTAGGGCAAATTTCTATGAGGTTGTTATTCAAAGAGGAAACAAATGCCAAATCTGATCCAAATGTTTAATGCTAGTGATGATGCCTTTGAAAATGAACCTGAGTGACGGGCTATATAGAGGTGCTCTATACACGTACTATATGTGTACTATGGTTGCCAGGTCAGCTGCTCTTTCCTTCCGTGCTGGGTATCTCTGCCTGCACCTCGGCAGTGTCAGGCTTCAGCCCTTTAGCTCTTACAGCTGGCGAGGAGTTCTGTGTTTCTCTTAGACCAGCTGGAAACCGGATTCCAGCTCCTCAATTTCACCAGTAACAGATCAACTGGTCTAACACAAATTTGGCCTTCCATGGATTCCCCTTTGACAGCAGCTGACTAAAATGAGTGAAAAATGACAAAAATCAAAACAAAGGACCCATTAACTTAAGTGTCCGATACATTGGCTAAACTATAAAATGATCACATACACAGACTATAGCCCACACATGCACATTTCTTTCCAGTGCTTAGTCTCACTGTCCATAGCTTAGATGTCTCATGATCATTTTCAGTCTTTGAGATGGGAGGAATAGCAATGAAGGAATAGCAGTAGCAGTGAATTCAGTGCCTGCCTTATGCTTAGGGGGCCCTCCACAGCTTTCCCCTCCTGGAACTTGGGTCTAGCTCCCTGCGAGACTGATTTTTTTTTATTAATATTCCTCCCTCCAGGCTTGGCAAAACAACTATGTCACTTTGGATGGGACTCAGGAGTCTCTCCTCAGGTCTCTAAATCTGGCAGTTGTATTTGAGAGGATGCTGAGCAACTGCATTAGGTTTTCTGCTTGTTTTTTTTAATGACTCTTTGATGGCTTCCATTGAGTTTACGCCCAAGCATACTACAATGAAGAAATGAAAACACAGAGGAAAATGAGTCACACACAATATTCATATTTTCCTAGTTTGTTGCATGTAGTTTTAGGTTATTTGAAAAATTATAGATTTAATACTTCCAATGACCTTTAATGCCTGTAGAGACTCTTAGTTCATAGCCACAGATAAAAGATGTTTTCATGCTTTTCTCCTTTTTTCACACATGATAAGGTCACCCAGGGTCTGCCATACTAATGTACTGCCTGTAGGGTCTTGTACTTCATTTTCTAGAGAGAGAGAGAGAGATACAAAAAATTAAATTCTCTCTGTTCTTTCATCTCAACATTTCAGCATTATGCAACATTTTCATGACTTTCTTTTGGCCCTGTCCAAGTTCTGTCCACCTGACTCTGAGATACAGGAGCAGTGCATCTGTTTAAAAAAAAAAAATCTGAATTTCAGCATTTGTCAACTAAAATGATCTTGATGGGAGGGACAAATCTCTCATTCTTGCTTGATAGCATTTTTGTAGCGCAGTAAAGAACCCGSCACTGTACTGAGTTTCTCTAGCCAGCTTGGGAACTGAATTGCATTTGTAAAGGTAAATTGTGGGGGATTTATTAATTGAAGAAGCTTCAAGGAAGAGCTCCTCAGTGTGGGTATCATATTCCATACCAACATTCCCTTGCAAAGGGAAAAAGTTTCAAAAATGTACAGCGCTCTTTTCATCTCACCACTTAAAATTAACCCAGAATCCTTTAAACTTTTTCCACTGCTCCTATATACAATTTCCAGTGTGGACAAACTAAGATACGCTATAAGGCCTAGTTTACTTTGTACCTATTTTGCATGTAAATCAGCAGCAAAAATAAAGCTTGTTTGATAGCAATCACGTGGATACTGAATGCATTTCCAGGAGGATTTCACACTAACTCTCTGTTCTGTCCCCTGACTCAGGCTCCTAGGCTGGATGAAAACACAGTACACAACAACTGTTTTACAAATATTGCTTCCCATAAGGAACTGGGAGTTGGGAGGTGGGGCCTGCTATGTTTTGCCCTACTGGTGTGTGACCATTTCTGTAAAAAATAGGAGATAATGGGGTTGGGAGGGGAGAATTGAGGACTTTTGGAAACACCTGATTGGAGAGAGGAAGTAGCAGATTGGAACTTTTAATCCAGTATCCTGGAATTCAGGTGAGTGTCAGACAGGACCTTCCCACCATTATTAAGTGATCGTGGGAACAGCTCCTAGAGGGAGTGAAACTCCTGAGTAGGTGTTTAACTCCATCTCTGGGCACCTAAATACCTCTCATATCTTGTACAAGGTAATTTGTAGGCTCCTCTTGTTACAGTTTGGGAGAAGCTTTTCCTGATGAYTCATACAAGGAAGATTTTAACTAAATGGACTTCCCATGTGAATGACACATCTGTGTTGCACTCAACCAGTGCAATTATAGGAGAGACACAAAAATAGCATATAAAAAGTGGAGCAGACAGTGCTCCCCTTTCCATTACTCTGCATAAATCTTGATGAGTGCCCTGGATTTTGATGGTGCAAATCTAGGTTTTAATCTGGGGAAAAAGACTTGTCGAGGCTGGGCTTCTGGGTTTCATCTGCTGTACTATGCAGTGGGGTGCAAGGAAAAACATCGGTGATGGGTTTCTGCACAAGATAAGTGCCCTAGATTTTGATGGTGCAAATTTAGATTTAATCTGGTGAAAAAGAATACCAAGACTGGGCTTCTGGGTTTCACCTACTATACTATGATGGACAAACTGCAATGAGATACAAGGAAAAACATCAGTGAGGAGTTTCTGCATAGGATACAAACAGAGAGAATAGGACCTGCCATTGTGTTCAGTTTTAGCTTACTCTTTCCTTGGAAATATTTTCTCTTCTGCAGTTCACATAATTTTTTAATAATGCTAGTACTCAAATTTATTTAGGAATATATGTCTGGGAGACCATTATAGAAACTGATTTTATGACTTTATTCTTCTATAACAGATTAAAAAGATCAGTAAGCTGAGACAGTTTATTGTCTAAAGTTGTGTTACATTCTCTTATGTATAGGCTGGCATTAATTATCTGACTTATATGGGTTTAAAATATATATACACACAAACACACAGATAAACATATGTATACTTGTACATACATGCAGTCTATTTTACAAGCATCTACAAGACTGCACTTTTTCATGTTTGATACTTGAAGGCAAGTAATTATTTTCATTGCTCTTAAGTATAGGTGAAACACTGATAGGTTTGCTAAATTGGCATGCTGCCTGGTGGTTGTTGACCAATTAGGTTCTTAGCCAGATCCTCTGCTATAAGATTTTTAAGTCTTCAAGAAAACTTTYCTATTTAAAAAAGATAGAAAGCAACTGCCTCTGGCACTTGCTCATTTAGAGTCACACAGAGAGATTTTTTCTAATGAATAGCCCTCCTCCTGGAAAGTTTTCCTGCTGAAATGTTTGTGCATTTGGCCTGTTTGCCATTTCAGCATATTTAGCATAGCACATTTGTATGTTTTTGTTGTCTRCATCTGACATTTTTCATAGACGGCCTTTGCTGGAGAGCATAAGAGCAATACAGTATAGGTAACCTTGTTGGCAAATAGGACAGTTTATTCTGTTAGGTGGTCTTCATCTGAGGGCATCTGGACTGTTATCCTGATGGCAGTAGTGTCATCAGCAAGAGCAGAACTAGTTTTCAGTAGAGGAGACCTGTCTTGTTTAATGTAACAGCAGTTAATCTCATAGGAAAGCATACCAGTAGTTACAAAAGCCTTTCATCCCTGTGGGGTGACACTGACTCCTGATGATCACTTCTCCCAAGGCTGACTATCTAGTTGATCCTGTGAAAGAAGTCCAGTGTAATGAAGAGAAACATTGTTTTTGCATGGATTCATTCTGCATTGAGTAGGAAAGCCCTTGATCCCCAGGAAAGCTTCCTGGAAAGAAGCAGTGATTCTGTGTGAAAACCTTACTGGAGAACAGAGATGTGAAATCCATCAGTGAGAAGTTAGAAAGCCAGTGTGAGCTTTGATTTCAGTGGGAAGTCATCTCATAGGAAATGATTGTGTTTCTGGGTCATGGAGACGACTTTTCTCCTAATATCTAGAAGAGTCCCCTGCTTTGTGCCTTGTGCACACAGTGGTTTTCCATGTTGCTTTGTGGTAGAGCACTTTTCATCTGTGTCCACCAGAACTGTGTAGAAGTGAATTCTCAGCACCAACCCAACTGTCTTACGATAATCCTTTTTGAATTCAGTGGTTCAGGTCGCACACACTGGAAGCAGTAGTTTTCATGTGCCTCATGACCACAAAGGGGTAGCAACTCCCTTAACAAAAAGGAATTATAGTATCCTCCCTGAGTGAACAGCATTTCTCAGAATTTTGTTTTGAGGGTGGGACAATTGGAAAATGTGATGGTAGTGAGAGGAAAGAGTCACGTGCTTTTCCAGTGACAGCCTCCCTCCTCCTCACTTCATGCCTGTGCCTGCAGTGGCTGGTGTTCAGAGTTATTACTTGTCCAAGGTTTCTGAGGACCATCTCTCCTTATTGTGTCCATTCAGGTCTCGGTCAATCAGCGGAGCTTCGTCTGGGCTCTCCACCAGTCCTCTCAGCAGTCCAAGGGTAAGTGGTGCTGCTTCAAGATCTGTTGGTCCAATTCACTCACACATGCTTGATGCTTTTCAACATCTGTTGCTGCAGAGCTGTGGCTCTTAGCTGGGATGTTTTGTTTTTCCTTGGCAGCTTGTAAATTTTCATGGGCAGTGAGGGAAATGTTATTTACAAATCCAAGCAGAGAATTTACCGTACATGTTCCCAGCACTGCTAGTGGAACCTCACTCAGTGCCTGTCTGTCTTCAGTCTAATAACTGCAGTGAACAACATTGCAATGACTAAACACTGCCATATCTAGCTGAGGTTTATATATAGCATGGTTTCAGGAGCTATTTCACAGCTACTTTTAACTGTGCCACAGTAGAGCACCAAACCATGCCGGTTGCAATTAATTTGATTCTATTTGCCACAGAATAGTTTGGACTGGAAAGTGAGAGAAGATAAATCTTAAGAATTTGAGGGCTAACAACTTTAAAGGGAAAGTAAGAACTTGACTAATTAAGATGAAAAAGAACACTCTAAGCTCTATAAGTAAGGTACATCTGCAGGCCTTTATTCAATATTAAGTCAACTGCTGAGGATCCAACCCTTGGTGCTAGGTTATAAATCTATTACAAAGTTATTACAGTTCCTTAGTGCAATGACAGAGGCCTTCCTGTCATTGGTAACTTCTTTAGGGATAAGAGCAAATATTTCTAGTGTCTGGCGAGGTAAACTTTATCACTTCAAGATTTCAGTCCTAACAAAAGTCTGGATTTCATCATCAAGTCTGTAGAGCTATGACAATCTGTTGTACCTAATTATCTGGGCAAGACTGGAGGATTTCCAAGTACTTTTGAGGCCTTCCATGAGAAGGTGCCATTTCACACTGTGTTATATACTCTTAGATATGGGAAGATAACATCAGTATTCGAAGCACTTAAAACTGTAATTTCCCATTAACTTTGTGTGTAGTTCTTATGTATAAAGTTACACTTCAAGGTGTAAGATTATAGTTTACTAAAGCTTCCAACTCCTTTCTTGATAGAACTATTTTCTGAAATAAATTTAATTTCCAGTCTGGGTTCCCATCAGTTGTTACCCTGTTTCGCAACTGGCAGAAATGTGGCTCTAGTGCCCCTCGTGTCTTTAACATGCTAGGAACCAGTGAAGATTTGTTTCCTTTCCTTCCTTGTTTCTGCATTGGGACCTCCTGGATATCAGTGGAAAGAGGTGTGAGAACTGTATGCCACTGCAGAACATACTGAAAAAGAGCATGGAAACAGTTTTGTGCACAAAATAAGCATCCAGTGCTGCAAAACTTAGTCTTGATCTCATTAATTGATCTCTTGGGATCAATTTCTGGCGTCTCAGTAGGACTACGTCAAAGAATAAGGATGACAAGATCTGTTCCACAGTTGCTGTATTTTAACATTTGATTAAATAGTCTTCAAAGTGGTTTAGCATCCAGATGGCATTTTCAGCAGATCATAACCATTTTAAGCAGGTCAAATTTGAGGCTTAAATGGAAAGGGTTGAATAAAAATCATATAATTTTTTTAAAAAAGACCTTACCTATGCTTCTAATAGCACCTTAGATTATTGAAAGAGAACATATTTTTAAAAGCAAATATGTTTCACTATGTGCACTTATTAGCTAGAGTTCTATGAGGAATTGAATTCAACAGCAACAAAGAGTTTTTAAATCTCACAAGATCTTGCTCATGGTGTGGATCCCTATTGCACCAGATGAAAGATAAGCCTAATCTTGTTCTTTGTTACATTATTATAAATGTGGCAATTAAGGGTCCCCCTTCAGATTCACGATGGTTTGACTGGGAGTTGAATTTGCCTGTATTTCTTTCAAATTTGATTCTCAAACCATCATAGACATAAGATATAAAAATCGCAAGGAAACATTTGCAATCAACAGTCTTTAACCTTTATCCATTGGAATCATTTGCAAATGGTTAGTAAACTGATGCTGATAGTGACTTTCATAAATTAGCCACTTTCCTCATCTTTTCACCTTCCTTTGCTATTGCTGATGAAGGTTTACCAAAATGGCAGACTTTTAGAATTCTAATTATAATACAAATGTTTTCATGTAGTGGTTTTCTTTTAATTTTGGTGGCCTGACCCTAAGCTCTTTAAAGTCACTAGGAAACCTTGATGCAAACAATCTCTAGGAATTAAGTTTTAAATATACCTCTGCATTCTATAAATATGGCAGCATTGTGCTAATCCATCAAACCCAGAAAGTAAACTCACTAGTGAGTGTGCTTACCTGAGATTTGAGGCAAGGTTATGTTTACATGGTATGTCTGGACAGGGCTTGATTAGAGCTTTTAGGTGTTCAGAATGTATAATAATAATGATGATTAATAATTTATAGTAGGTAAAAATTTATGAAAATCAGTATCTGAATGTGGAACAAAGCTAAAGAGCCTTAATTTCTTGATTTACAATTCTGCCAGTACTTGTAAGCTAAGTTGTTAGCAGCAATATTTTGTAAGGACACTCTTTTTGTTTTAAATGTGATTTTTGGCTTGCCAATATCCCTTTAAAGGTCTCCTACCCTCCCAAGTCTGTGTATTGCTGTTTGCTGGCTACATATGAATGGTTTCCCAAAATGCCTCTAACTAACGTGTAGATGTTCTTGTCTGGGGAAGAAAAATCATGATCCCTGTTTTGATAGCTCATTGATGGATTATGAACTTTGGTTGTCTTTGTCTTTTTTAAACTGTATCTTACTGCACAATGACTCCCCCACTCTCCATAGAATTGGGCAAATATTGCTATGAGTTTACGGACAGCGAAATTCAGATTATCAAACTGTCCTTCGACAGGATGAGGGATATAGCGAGCGGACCATAAAGTCTGATGGGAAATATCTTCTCCTCCCAGATAAATAAATCTGCCAGGCCTCAGAAGTTTCCTCTATAGCGGTTACAAATGAAACACCAACCTGATTTCATGTTTTCCTCTTGGCGTCATATGTTCTGAAGCCTCCAAGCTAATGCTGAGCAGTTTAACCTTCCAGGCCAGGGGAGGAGCGTGGGTGCTGACAGAGCATCGCTCTCCCTTTCTCCCCCTTTCTACGATGGGTGGCTGGAACCGCGTGTGCATTAGCCAGAGGCAAGGGTAAAGAGGAGGGACCGAGGTTCTGACCGGTGTGTGCAGTAGCCTGTGTGTATCGCCTACCGCTCCGTATGTATCACACACCCGTTCTGAGTTTCACCTCTCTGCTGGGTTTGCACATGGGCACTCTGAGCTGCAAGACGTGATCCCATTCTTGGCACATCTCAGTTTGTCTGTGGCTTGAGTGGTTCTTCTCTCCCCTTCCTCACCTCCCTACAGCATTGTGCTTCTCTCACTGCAGGGCAATCAGAACGATCCCAGAGAGATGGCATTTCTCTCTTCTTTTTTCTTGGTTACTTTCTTTCATTTTAGTTTTTACTTTTCCTTTATTTTACTTTACTTTCTGTTGTTTTCCTTTGCTGACACATGGTTGATTAATATGATGAAGCCTGTTATGACACTGTTGTTCTTGCTGCTGCCGCTGCTGCTGTTGTTGATTATGCTGTGTTCCCAGCTAACTGCATGTCTTTTTTTTGTTTTTTGTTTGTTTGTTCGTTTTTGTTTCTTTGCAAAATCCCTCCCCCCCACTACCCTTTCACTTCCATCTCTGGTGTCTCCTTGTGACATGATGCATCTTTGTGACTCGGATGGATTTTATTCTGACTTTCCGTTCTCTGCTCGCCCGCTCTATGCGTATTTCACTGTTTTTGGTGTGCATGGACACTCTGCGTCTGTCTCGTAGCCTATCAGAAAGTTCTTCATCCCCCCTCAGACCTCCGACCTCCCTTTCTCTCCCCGACCCCAAGTCTCCTTGGACCCTGATGCTTGTAGGAACACCTCCAGGCCTGGACATGTGCTCCAACCAAAGCCAGCACTTCAGCCCAACCCAAAGACGCAGACTTTGCCATCCAAGAGCAAATTGGCTGAAAAACCACTCCAGTCTACTAAATCCAACCCACTCCCTGCCAGCAATACCAGCGCTCCCTCTTCCCAGAACACCCCTGTGCAGAATGCTCAGGGCCGCTCACCTGCTGCCGGCTTTAACCCACAGCTGGCCGTTCCTAAAGTGCAGACCAACCCTATGTCTCCTGTTAGATTACTCCCTTCTAGTACTGACCCAAGCACCAAATCTATCCCCATCATACAGGTCACCCCTCACCCCTCTCCAAGGGGAAGTCCCCTCCCTACCCCCAAGGGGACACCTGTCCATACGCCAAAGGAGAGCCCAGCAGGCACACCCAACCCAACACCACCATCCAGCCCCAGCATTGGAGGAATGCCATGGAGGACACGGCTCAACTCAATCAAGAATAGTTTCCTGGGGTCTCCTCGGTTCCATCGCCGGAAATTGCAAGGTGAGTACACCGTCCAAATTTACAGGGATGTTTTGATTTGGGCAGACATTCAGTAGCAAGTTGATGCCTCTCTGTGGCTCTGCAAATTTCACATACTGAGGACTGAACATTGATGTTGAAAATGAGAGAGTGATAGCATCAGCCAAGCTCAAACCCGAGACCAAAGCATGTGTGGGCAGGTTCTGTAATGCCCTGCACCTGGTTCCCTTCCAGCAGCATGTCTTGAACCCTCTTCACACTCTAGTAATGCACATCTTACTATCCCTGTCATGGCTGTTAAAACAAAAGAAAAGTTCCTCTGCAGCTTCTCCACTGATTTTGCCCCCAAACCTAGAGTTCTGCCACTTCCCTTGTAGCTGTACACTGCTGCCTCTCTGCAGTCACAGGCTGAGCTTTCTGCTGAAAAAACATGGCCAGTGGTGGGAATAGACTGAAATTGTCATTCTGGGGTGCAGCTTGTTTGTATGATTGTGGTTAATGCTTTTTTTTTTTTTTTTTTAACTTTCTTACTTTGGTAATCGGTGTAAAAAAATCTCCTTAGTATAATCAGGGTTTTCATATGTGCTGGCCTGTTTCTGTTTTCAGAGTCTCTACAGAGTGTTGAGATCGACAAAATTTTCTGCTTCAAGATTCAGGTGGCTTTTTGCATTCAGGCAAAGGGCACTTGAAGTGAGATGCATTATCCTCAGACGCTGTCAGCAGCTATCCCAACACTCTGCAGTTTTACAAGATACAGCAATGTGATCCTGTAGGAAAGGAATATTACAGCCATGGAAAAGCTAGGTTTTGAATTCTGATGGTGAGGGACATTGTCTCTGAGATGGCCAGAGAACTACTGAGAATTGCAGCAATGACTGAGCTGCATCCAGTTGGACTTTGAAGAAACTGAAGCAAATGGCCTAGACTCCTACTTTTACTTTATGCTTAGAAAAGTCCACAAGGATTTTCTATATATTTTCAGTGGCTGCAGACATTCTTTGGAAGATGCCCAATATATAAAGTGCAAGCATTGGATCATGAAATAATAGTAAAGAAATTGCAAGGCAACTAAATTAGCGTGGTGTTTGAGTCTGAACCAGAACCCACTGAATGCAGTGCAAGATTTTCTAGTGACCTAAGGCAGGGTAGGGTGAGTTTTGAAATGCATCACTTGATTAGATACAGTGATCTAGAGGCACATGACCAACGTTCAAATGTCAGGACTAGTCTGCGGAGGCAATGGGCAAATGCAAGAGTGTATAGTGCCAGAATTGTTTCATTGGTATGGAAGCAGAAAGATGAAGGTCTACTGATTCATCAGTTTCTTTTCTCCTTCCCTCTCTTTGGCTGTGCATGCACGTGCAGTACCTACACCAGAGGAGATGTCCAATTTAACCCCGGAATCATCCCCAGAGTAAGTAATTTGCCAATATACTGCTTCTTTTCACTACATATCAATGTCATTTCCTTGTCTGAATGTCATAGGGTGACTCCATTGCTGTTTGAAGTGATCTGACTATAACCAGAATGAGTCAGAGGTATGAAATGGTTACTCTGCTAAGGACTCTGGATAAAATTTACATCTCAATGATTGCAGTGGAGGGTCAGCAGGTGATGAAACAGTCTCCAAGTAACCACCTCATATTCTGAGCTTAACAGTTCTGAGGCATCTTCCTGCTCTCTTCTTTCATTTGGTTCTCAAGCAGATCACACCTGAGGAGCAGCGAGGCAAATCAATGACTAATGCGGGCACTAACCATGCAGTATAAAGTCTTCCTCTTAGTATATGACAGTTTGCGTCCTCGGGATAACATGCAGAAGCTTCTGCTAAGATGATTCAGAGGAATCTTTGGCTGGGATAATAAACACAGTGTTAATTCTGGGCGGCAACACTGGGAGATGCAGAAGCTATTTCATATTCACCAGACTCACTCCTAAAAATCCGTGTACATTTAAACCATTTCACTGCACAAATGTGCGTCACTGCATGGCAGGTTTGGAAGCCCCTGCCAGAGAGCGCTGCTCCAAACACTTCCTAATGTATGCAACAGACGCCAAATTATACCTTTTTATTTTCACAGCTTGTGTTTGTGCACCCAATGCCCATAGACTTTCCTTGCCAACCAAGGCAATTTGGCCTTTTGTCAAGATGCTTGTGTGAAATATTCATGAGTCATAGATGAAAATTTTGGGCCCAAAGATTTCTAATTGGTGATAATGGTATTGCCTTAACAATTTTCCCCAGACATGGCGTGTATCTGGTGTAAGATGGGCAATCTATTTCTAATGCTGCAGAATGGAGGAGGGGTAAAGGCTTTGAGAGAGGGAAAAGGTAAGGAATAGTTACGGATAATAAAAGAAATACAGGGAGAAAAAGGGAACAAATTGTGTTTTCAACACTTTGGAGCACCTACTAATAGAGAGGCATGAGAGAATTTCATAAAATGAACAGATCTTTACTGAAGAAATGTGTGATACTCTCATCTCAAATGTTTTTAAGGTTGTTAAAGCAGAAAAGCATCTGAATGAAATTTCGCTTTTCTCATCTCATCTCTTCGTGCATGTATGTCAGTGGAAGTTCATCTGTGAGTTTATTGCCATCTCCACTTCCCACTCACCCTTTAAAAGCTGGTATAGAGAGGTAGCGCCTGTCATTTGAGGCAGTTTGGATGCAAGTCAAACCCTAAGGCCCTTTTTTCGTTTTATGTATAATTGCCAAATTAATGAGTTCAATTGGGCTGCACCCTGCAGTAAACGTAATAAAGTCATAAAAAATAATGAACTGGATTTTATTTTAATGATAGACATCTTGTTGCTCAGTGCCCACGTCCACATATCTTGTTTTGGGGGGATTTTCTTTTTTTTTGTAAGAAATAAGATATCCTTATCAAGAGCTCTATTGACCTCGTGGGCTAAGTGATAAAAATACACGTGCTTGCTCTGTTACAGCATTTTTTAATGACTGCCATTCATTTAACAATCTTGATGATTAGGTAATACACTTCAACACATCTGGGTGACGCTATTCTTTCTCTTTTGAAAAGTCCTAGTGAATGTGTTAGGGATGACATTTAAAGAGACATATCTCCAGCTGCTTTAAAGCAGCGAAGCTCCATTTGCTTGAGTAGAAATGCTATTATTTATGCCAAGCAGGAAAACTTCAGGAGTTAAGGTCCATGAGCTCAGTGACAGATAGGGAAGGCAGTGAGGCTCTCCAGAAGGCCCTGCAGACAGACACTCCAAAAGTATGAGATGGAACAACATTATAGCAGTGAGAAATTCAGTGTAAAGTGATAAAACACTAGCTTCCATTTTCATACTAATTTTTATTCATGAATTGGACACCTGATTGGATTCCCTAGAGTAGTCTATGTACCCCTCCTCCCACACACACCTCCTACCTCTCTCCCTCTTAGGAGACTTGCCATGACAAGAGAAGAGTGTTAATGCAACTACCTTTTTTACTGCTTACAGCCTGATACTGTGAGGTGCTAGAGCACCTTATTCAGGGTGCTGAGGCTCCTTGATTCATACCAGTTTCAACCTGAGATGATAGCATGTAGCACCCCATAAGAGGAAGGAAGCCTTCACTGTGTAGTTTTACTCTGAAGCTGCACCTTCCTCTTCAGTTGGCACATTCCCTGCGTGTATAGGCACAACTAGTTCTGCTGATTTGAGAGAGAAGAGCCAGTGCACGTGTGCTGTGTCCTGATTTTGTTCATTCCAGAAACAGGAGGGGCCACTGGAGTCTATTCCATCTTGTGCCACACCAGCAAAATTATTTACTGAATCCCAGTGTTTTACAAGGAGGATTCTAGCGCAGGCTACCAGTGAATCTTCCCAAGTCTGCCTTACTGGTGATAACYTGGCAAAAGAAAAGAGCCCAGCTGGACTCTGGAGATTCCAGGCCAAGTTTGCAAGCTGAATAGGAGAAAACATCTCCATTTTGGGAGGCCCTTTTAACCTGCACTCATTAAGAGACCTATAAACAAGGGGCCCACAGCATCATTAATACAAAAATGAAAAACAGTATTTTAAGATGGCAGACCTGAAATTAAATATTTGGACTTTTCCAAGCCCGGCTTCCAAGGAGTATGCATGACATATGCTGGGCCCCTAGAGTCCGTATAGCCAACCTCTGTTCAGATGATAGATACAAGCCTAAGACAACCAGACGTTTTATATAGATAGACAGGTGCAAATTTMCTAATGAGCATAAGCCCTTTACATGCAGGGAGCTATTGCCCCAGCTCTCCAGGGGCTTGCGGAGTTGTTATGGTGCGTGTGAGACACATGAGCTAATTAGTGTGTAATTTCCTTTCACACTCTAACCCTGGCTCCTTAACGACCCATTTAAAGGAGAGGTCCTTTCTCTTTACTGGTCCCTATGCTAATCTTTGGCTCACTGGCTTAGTTACAGTTGCCTATGAATATTTTAGGGAGTTATGGTTTTCCAGCCCACTTTAATTGAGTGGGGGGCAGTGATTTACCAAATTGCAAGTGAATCTTTTTGCGCTCTTGTTTTTGATTGCCTGCAGTAGGTGTAAATGAATGATTATTTGCACAACTGAGCTGTCTTCTGGTTCTGGTGCTTCCACTGTGTGGATTAAATGGGCAATGAGATGACAGTGCTGGGATTCATGGAGCACTCTGGAATAGGGAATGAGTGCAAATTACTGGACTTCTCTGAGATCAAACTTTGTTCTTTATCCCAAAGGCCAAGACTTCAAATTAGTTTCCCAGTTTGTTGCTCTGTCTCCTAGTCTCTGCCCTTTCTCATTCTGCCTCAGTCTGAGTCTTTGCCTGGAAAGCGAATCTGCTAATAATTCTCTCCAGCTGTTCGTTGCTTTGCTGGAAAGCCGGTGCAGATCCTTTTTGCAGATGGCTTTCCTTTTCTGGAGAAACATGGACTGTAGGATGTCTTCTTCTGTTGAGTGGTAATGTTCCCCAAAACAAGTGAAAGCCTATTGCTTGGCATAATGCAAACTGGACTTGTCACGGGATTAGAAAATATCCTACAGAGAAAAAAATCTGCATTCGCTTGGTGGCAGGTCTTTTCATCTCCGACTTTTTCATGCTAAATTCCTCCCTGCTAGAGCATGGCTGATTTCAGTGGAATTTTCCCTGGGCTTAGCTTGGTCCAGCAGATCTGTGGCTGTATCTCATAGCTGACAGCATCTTCTCTTCCCTCAAAAGCACACCTCTCAGAGGTGCTCTCTCAAGTTTGGAGTAGTTTCCCTCAATAACATACATGTCTCCCTGCGTTTTTCCTTTAGCCTGTTTAACTTAAAAGTGAACCTCAACAAAGTGGATAGTGGATACTATCCACTACAAAGTGGATTGCTGATACTATCAGTGTGGAAAAAATGAAGCAATTTCATTTTTTGATGAAACCACCATCTGATGCTGAAAGGAAATGTGGGGTTGGATTGCTGTCACTGGAAAGCCTGAAGTGTGTTTTGTATTGTGTTGATATCTTCTCTCTTAGTACTGGAAATTCATTTCTATGTAGGAAGGCCAGAGTTCATGCATTGTTTAGACACCCTGAATGGAACTAACGTAATGCACAATTTTTGTCCTGGCCTTCTGCGTAGGACTAGATTTCACTCACTGACAGATTGGAGGTCCAGTGAAAGCCRGAGCTTGCTTAAAAGATGAAGATTAGCATGATTGTACTGTTAACCCAGGAAGACACCTTCAGAAAAAGAACTTTCCAAGCCCTAGAAGACCAAAGGGGTTGAAATTGGGCAGGAAGGAACTTAGATCCCTGTGTTACCAGCACCCAAGTGGTGTCACGAGAAATGGAGAGATTGCTGGAGAGATCTCAGAAATGTGTCCGCAGATTTATATGCACTTTATATATGCAGTATTAATTAGTATATTGGCTCAGTCAGAAGAGTTATCATTACCTGTCACACATGCTGCCAAAGTAACACTCTCTGGGCCATCATTTCAACAGTTTTCACTAAGTGAATAGGATGTTCTCGGACTGTGAGCCACCTACTGTAGTAGTGTCACATCTGGAGTGTTATCAATACTTCTTCGTGCAGTTTTGTGTATTCTTTCCTTGTGAGAGGTGTGTAAGAAATAGTACTCAATATTCTAAACCATCTCTTTCTTTTCATCATGTCAGGCTTGCCAAAAAATCCTGGTTTGGTAACTTCATCAACCTGGAGAAAGAAGAACAGATTTTTGTGGTCATTAAGGACAAACCACTAAGCTCCATTAAGGCTGATATTGTCCACGCTTTCCTCTCGGTAAGTYGGTTCAAAGGCATGCTCTGAACTGGTGGCATTGCTCACTGGTCAGCTCCAGGACTTCTTGTGCCGTATTCTACTTGTCAGAATCTCTGCTCCTTCAAACATTTAATTTATGTAGCATGTTGATTCAGGCCTCCACTGGACTCTGCCTGAATTTCTAAATGTAGATAATATTCTCTAAAATGAGAAAAGATTTCACCTTTCTTGGCAGGGTCCCCAGGTTTGCCGGTGCTTGGAATATCAGTGCAGTTAGAGCTCACACTGCCAGTGTGGTATCAAGACAGTGACTTGCTGCTTTGTCACGCTTTCTAATCACCTTCTGGGCATCAGATTGAGTCTCCCTCTGCTGGCTATGCCCTCCACCACTTTTATCAGACACAAAAACCTGTCTCACATCTTCATTTTTTACTTTAAATCTCCTCTTCTATGCTTTATGGCAGATAGAGGAGTAATTTCCTATTGTGACCGGAGTATCAGTTGTTGCAGATGCTGTTTATTTACAATCCAGGACTGTCTGCTGTGTGAGCAGAGGGAAATGTCCTGTGTTTTCCTAGATGGAGTCCTTATTTTCACCCATCTTTCTAGATGGGTATCAGTGAAGAAAAAGTCAGCACAGTAAAGCTAATTTGAAAGTTTTTTCAGTTCAAGGGAGTTGGAAACATAGTTATTGATATTTTTCTTCAATGGAGTTAAGAGAAGGAGACTTAACTTTTTATGTAATTTGTTAAATTGATATTGTTTTGTACAAAAAATGGCACTCCTTTTTAGTCTTTATGATGCTGCAATGAATTTCTTCCAAAAAAAGTGTCATGATCCTTTTAACTGTTCATACACAGTGCAGACATACAAAGAACAAGTACAGTATAATAGCATTCATCGCCCACTGGTGATCCGTGGTGAGTTTCAAACCAGTCCATCTTGGATTGTTTTGAAACATGCACATTACTGTACCAGTTCTGTGCCTTCAGCTATGCTGGTGGGTTTGTATTGTGCAATGGTGTGCACTACTGTCTGTATCAGTGATTCTGTACACACCCCACGTGTGCGGGGTGGCGTGTGCCATGGTGATTTCTGTGCAGACCCTACGACTCATCTCTTAAGCCAGCTTCAAAATTAAATGTTTTGTCGCAGCCTGATAAATGAGTCCTTAATGTCAGCTTTTCAAAGAACTCATCTCTCATTTTTCCTCAGTTAAGGGGCCAGATTTCCAATGGATTTGGGGGATCTTTRAAAAACTGGTCCTTTATGAATCAATAAATAGAAAGTGAGGGTATGTTAAATTCTGGCAGGAACTGCGAATGATGAGTGCTTGAAAATTGGGCAGTTATGAAATTTTGCTGCAGGTCTGAAGACACAGATATTGGAGGATACCAGAAAGCTGCTCAAGGTTCTTTTATATATTGATAAGAATTGTGGTTTGGGTAAGTAATTTGCAGGCATGCTGTCCCTGTGGACATCCCAGACACTTGTGTACATGTCTACTCTTTGTACTGGTGTCTCATTGATATCACAGAATCACCAAACAATTCAAGCTGGAAAGGACTTCAGGATGTCTCCTGCTCAAGACAGGATCAGCTATGAGAGCACACCAGGTTGCTCAGGGCTTTCCCCAGTCAGGTCTTGAAAGCCTCCAGGACGGAGGCTGCATAACCTTTCTGGGCAACCCATTCCAATGTCTGACTGTCCTCATGGTGAAAAAGGTTTTCGTTATATCCAGTCTTACATACCACTGACTTTTCTAGCATTAATACCAGCTCTCACTCAGCAAAAGGCATTTCTTGAAACTGATAAGTGGATAGGAAAAGAAAAACTGAGTGTATGCAGTTGTGCAACATGTGGAATTTATATGCATGCTGGGTATTCCATCAATATTCAACCTTTAAATTTAGTTCAGTCATGTAGGAAGTGGGCATTTTTGTGTGGTGCCATGCAGCCTGCACTCTTACTGATTGCACAAGAATACTCTGTACTTTAGAAGTTCAAGCCCAGAAGCAGCAAATCTTACTGGCTCTGGAAATATGCAACTAATTGTTCTAAATTGAATGCTGCAATTTTGTTCCCTTTGTGCTTTAGTCCTACCATCTCCTTTTCCCCACCTATTTCAGATTCCAAGCCTCAGTCACAGTGTCATCTCACAGACAAGCTTCCGTGCAGAATATAAGTCCACAGGAGGTCCTGCTGTCTTCCAGAAGCCAGTGAAGTTCCAGGTGGACATAACGTACACAGAAGGGGGAGAGGCGCAGAAGGAGAACGGGATCTATTCTGTCACTTTCACACTCTTATCAGGTAACCGCAGCAAAACTGTAACGTGGGTGCTTTTTGCCTTTGTCCTTGCTGGTACAGAGGCCAGTAAAGAGAGCTCACCCAGGGGAAGTAATCTATCTTGACCTTAGGGGAAGATTCAGACAGTTGGAAAGAGGAGGACATGGGGAACAAGATTCCCAGAGAGCTGAAGTTGCCACTACCATGATTAGTACTAAAGTTCCTGCTCTGTGCATCAGATTTGAAATACCCTCCCTGTCCTGCCTCCTTGTTTCAGTCAAAGCTGTCAGTGTCTCAGCTGGGCACTGTGAGGCCACTAGTTTCTCCTTTCTTAAAGAAACTTGCAAGCACCCTTTTTCCTGGCTGGCCATATGACACACTGGGGTTAAGGTGGACAGCTGAAATCAGTGGAGAGCCTGGAAGTTGTCCGTATGTCTCACTCCTTTCAACCAACCTGGCTTCCATTCCATTGCTTCTCTTCTCCTACTCTTTTCCTCCTCCTCACAACCCACCCGTCATGGAAGGCAGTGAGTAATTCCCTACCTCCAGGCAATCCAATACTGAGGATCAACAGGCCCTCAGCCAGACTGATGCCACAGGAATGCAACCATCTCCTCTGTCTTTAGGAAATGGACAGTTGATTTTGCTTTCCTGTCATATGTTCTCCGGCCCTCAGGCTGGCTGTCGTGTAAAGGAGGAGCCCAGCAGCGCTAAGGCTGCGTGGATATTGTGCAGGTCGCTTTAGGCTGTTAGAGCACTGCTCAGTGAGACAGCCCTGACTGTGGCAAGAGGACACTGCATCCAGCCAGCCTTATTAGAACCACTGATGAATGGGATTGTTATCTCCACCATTTAGAGGGAATTGCCCTCACTCTCAGGTGGGCTTGGAGAAGGTTTTGGAGGGAAATGTTAAAAAAAAAAAAAGAAAAAACCCTTTCCGTCTTTACGAAAGTAGCCAGGAAGCCATCCTTCCTCCTGTTCAGTCCAGCACGCCGCAGTCCCTAATAACGTGGCAGCTGAATAATAGTACCTCACAGCTGTACCCTTCAGCTGGAGCACAGGCATGCTGTCAGTACCCTAACGGGGAGAAGATTGAAAGGAAATCCCCTCTGGCCCGTGTTGTTTGGGGTTGCAGCTCCCACTCCTCTCACAGCCATCTGTGCCTCTTCTCTCCTCACAGGTCCAAGCCGTCGTTTTAAGAGGGTAGTAGAAACCATTCAGGCACAGTTGTTAAGCACACATGACCAGCCTTCGGTGCAGCAGTTATCAGGTAAGTAGTTTCTACTGTTGAGCACCTTGCTTCAGCAGGGACAGGAAGGTGAAGTGCCTCTCAGTACCAGGAGGCTGAGGGAGGTCATCCCTCTGATTACAGCAAGAAACTAGCTCCATTCAGACAGAACAGTAACTCCCCGCACCCCCCCCCACTCCTCCCTGTCTCATCCCCACTCCAGTGCTCCCAATGCATTCCCCAAGTGAACAGCTTCTCCCCTCCTCCCGCCCAAAGAGCCATTTGCCCACTTCTCCATCAAAGGCTGCATCATCAGTAGTTCTTCCAGATTTTCTCCGGCTCCAAAATCTCCCAGAACAGGGACACACTCTAGAAGATATCTGATTTCCGAACCTTTCAGGCGTGCTGTAGAAACCTCTAACTTCAGAGGCTCCCAGAACAAAGTTGAGAGCTACTTTTAACAAGCCATTAACAGCAGCATTTTCAGATGGTCAGAAGGTGGCTAATAGTTTCCAGTATTGTGGTCAAATTCTTGGCCCAATTACTGTGGTAGCACAAATCATATACTAAGGTTCTGCAGAAGCTATACTTTATCTTTTTTTAATGTAAATTTCTATTCCTCATGGTTGTAAAGAAAGACTTACAAGTGTGGCCCTGCGCAATGGCATCAATCTGAATCTGCAGGCAGCCTGAAATGGTAACAAAGAAACTGGTCTCATTCCACCATTGTGTAGCAAATGTTCACTCTGAAAACTAGTGGTGGCACTAAAAAAAAAAAAAATCAGAATTAACTCTTCTATCCTTTAAGAGAACAAAACAATGGAAAAGGTGAGAATTGAAATCATAAGGATGCTTAGCTATTGGGAGTGCTTCAAGGAAGGAAAAAAATCTGGAGAAGCAGAAAAAAGGTACAAAGGTACAAATACAGGGAAGAAATATGAGCAGGACAGAGGGTGGAGGCTGCAGGAAGAAGATAAAGAGGCAGGAGGAGTGGGAAGAATTTTCTCATTGCATGATGCTGAAAAGGTGGTAACTAAATATACATAAGAGTCAAATTCTGTGCTTAACCTTTGTGTGAACCAGCCACAGACAATAGTAGGAGAAGGAAGCAGGTATGGCATCCTGCAGTTAAATGCTGGATCTCCTTGGCTCATTGCACATATGGGTTACAGGCTTCTGGTCTAACAGTGTGGTTTAACAGCTGAAGATAAAATAACTCCATCTAGAATAGTGTGTGCTCACTACATGACAGAAAACTACACTCAGCTCAGGAAAGATTAATTTCCACTTTGCTTTTGCCCTCCAGCACTGCCTGACCTTCTGCATGCTGGATTGCAAGGGTATCCAGCACATGGGTTAYTCTGTTAAGGAACAGGAAAAGTGAGAATATTAGAACTAGGGTCAATTCAGGTTTTCAGTTCAGTCCAGGTCTGGACTTCTGAAATTAAATTGAACTCAAGGAAGCGGCCAGTTTTCTGCCAGCCCTTCCTCTTGGGAAATCCTGAGGCCCAGTGGGAGCGAGAAGAGCATCTTTTGGGTATAGTTTGTATTACCCCTGCTGTGTTTACACAATCCTTGTCTCTTAGGGAAAGAAATGTGCCCTTACCCTCTGCTGAGGATAAAATTGTTTTAAATAAAATTGTGAGCTGTCTTATTATCATCACCCTAGCATGGGCTAGCTACTGAGGCCAGCTAGAAAGACTTGGACCCTGTTGCACACAGACATGTAATGCACATAGGAAACTCATATGATGGCAGGAATAAAAATCATTCATCTAACTCGGAGGTTCGGGGAGATGATTAGGGCCAACTGTGCTGTGAGAAATGTATCTGACATACAGTTTTGCTCTGGCTCTGGAAAGGAGAAATCATATTATAGATGCCGAATCTCTTCCTGCTGCCTAAAGCTGCACTAGAGTATGTCATTCTAGCAAGGGAAAACCAGCTTGATCTTTAAAGTCAAGGAGGGAAGAATAACTCCACATGGAGCAAAACCAAAATGAATGATCTCTTGAAACTTAAAAATGAGAATTCCCTGGGCCAGGGAGTTATCCAGGCAAGACAGGTCCTGAGACACCCAGGAAGCAAACTATCCTGTAATCACCTGTCCTGATCAGCAAGATGTGTGCGTCTCTTGAAAAAAGAGAGAAGTAGTGCAACTCAGAAAATTTAGTTTGGAACAGAGTCCAAGGGACAGAGAGAAAGGAAGGAAAAAAAGGGATCGTTACCAACAAAGAGAGAACCTGTGTGTCAAAGTAGGAAGGCCCAATGGTTCACATACCCCAGCAGTAGTGAGAGGGTAGGAGGAAATACAGGAATAAGGGGACAGCGAGAGAGCTGAGTTCACATTCCTCACTGTGCTCAGCTATGTGGCTGTAGCTGGCCAGGTCTGCGCAAGGACCTCCTAGAAATTGCCATGGGATTACTCAACTTTCTGTCAGTGTAGAAACAAGGCAAATTCTCCATTTCTCTTCTTCTCCCATGCTCCCAGCTCTGAACACTTCACAGATATTGTGGTGGTTGGGTTCCTATTCAGGTTCGTGGTTTAAGGATGCTCTGTAGGCAAAGTCCACTGCAGCAACAGAAAGGGCTGACAGTTCACTTTGAGTCCCCTCCTCCTTGGCTCTGAGGATATTCAGACCAGCAATACTGGCCTGTCTGTACCACTGCCAGGGCACTGGAGATTTCCCTAGCTCATTGTGCACAGATATATCCACTGTGCAGGTGTCTCCCCTGCCTTTTAGTTCAGGTGCCATTACAGGTGGCATGATGAAAACCATCTGTGAAAAAAGCATGCATGTAAAGTGAGAACTGCAGAAGGGGAAGATGCAATAAACAGTATAAAGCAGAATAGCAAGGCCTAGTAAGCACATGGCACTGACAGTCTTTCTCTCTCCTGCCCCTCTTTGATCTGTTGTGCAGCATGCCAGCCCGCTAAGCTGGCTTGCCTGGGTTTCAGAACGCACTTTCCTCTGTCTCATCTCCTCCAGCTCACAACAGTGTTTCTAGTTGTGTTGTCCATGCATCCGTGTGTGTGTATGTGAGTGTGTGTACACATATATACCTGATTTAGGCAGATGTATTTTTATGGTGCACCTGAGCACCCTGTAATCTCCCTTTCCCATGGATATTCTTCCATTCACTTCCATTTTCCCTTCCTAAGACTGGCTGTGCTTATTCTTTCTCAAATACTCTGAAACAGGAAAATAGCTTTCCACCCTCTCCTGAATAAATGTGTAAATAAATGAAATCCATCCAAAAAGCTAAATTAATACATTTAAAATCCACTGTCCAGTTGCCCAAGTTCAGTACAATACATCAGCCTTCTCCCTTGATACTTCAGGTCATTAAATCTACTATAGTATAACTGCTGAGGCAATACCAGGTCTACAGACTCATGACTGGCATAGAACAAGTACATAGGGACTGATTGTTTCTTCTGCTAAAAACCAGAGGCCATTACATGAAACTCGTGGAAGCCAAGTACTAAACCATCATTGGAAGGTGTTTCTTCATGTAGTGGGTAATACCTGTGGAACTCCTTGCTGAAGCAGTTGTGGATGCAAGAAGCTTCTACATACTCATATTCCTATGAGTACTTCCATATTCAGAGGGAGGTGGACAGCTCCCTGCAAGAGAAATCTTTGTGGGGATTGCTTAAGAGAGAAACCACAGCAGGCTCATCAAATCCCTGACCTAAAAATGGTCAGAGAGTGAGGTAGTATTAGGGGGAAGCATCATATATGTTTGGCCTGCTGTTACTCTCCTGGATGTCCATGTATGGCTACTAAATATGGGATGATTTGGACCTTTGATCTGAACCAGAAGACCTGTCCATGTGTTCTTGATACTAGTATCACAAAATCCATTATGTTCAGTGAGGCTCTGAAAAGACAGTGCTTCTTGGATCAAGGGGGAAGAACCCTATCTACAGAAGCAGTCGGCCTTGTCTCTTGTCCATGTATTGCTCCATCCAGGAGCCTCATATGCAGAATATATACTTAGGTAGTCCCTGGGCAGAATTGCCCTTTGGTGGGACAAAAGGATCTCTGTGGAGGAAGAGAAATCTCAGATCTTTGCCTTTGTTTCAGCCCAGTACACTTCCCATTAAATTATACTCTGTCTGCCTCCAGTGCCTTTGTRCAAAGGAGTAATAGAAACAGCTGGTGAATGGGGACATGCAAAAGCGATCAGTGATTATTCTCAGGGTATCAATTTTTATCTTTCTGGTATTTTCTTGCCTCTTTATGCTTGGTCTTGAGAGTGGGGTGCTGCATATCCCCATTTTTCCTGTTTTCCCATGTTCTGGGCAATCAGCAATACTGAAATAGCTTTTTTTTACTTCTCTGTAATAGGTTTTCTGCTTCTTTATATTTCTTTGCTTTGTGTCAGATTTTAACCATTGGCACCTCAAAGTTTAGAGTTTCTCAGTGATGCAGCTGGAAATACTTTTCATCAGCATAAGCAAGTGTTTAGAGACCATATCCACCTTCGAAATAGGGCAGTACAAATTCTTTCTGATGACATGCATCTTCAGTATATTCTCCTAAGCTCTCTTACTGTGCTGGTGTACATATGTATAAAAAAAAAAAGCTTGTGTGACTCAGAAAGCTTTGCTGGAGTATTGATCTGTACAATCTGGGTGTTCATCTTTATGGCTCACAAGGGCTGTAGGTTGGTTAATTCTCTACAAAAAGTTAATAAGAAACTTAAAGTCTCTAAATGTGTGAAGGATTTTACCATCAGAACAGAAAAAGAGAGTAAGTAGCAAATTAAGGGCTTTGAAAGGTAAACTTCCAGCTGCAGACCCAATATAGGGCTATGCAAATGCGAGTTTGGATTTGGACTGCAAGTCAGCTTTGGGTGGGACTCATCCAGGTCCCAGGTTTATATTCCCTGCATTCTTGTGGAGATCCTTTGTGTCTTACCATTCTTGTAGTGTCTGGGGCAATCACTTCATCTTCTTATCACGGTTCCCACCTATAAAAGATGTGGTGCAAAGCCTGGTTGGATTGGTAGAGCACTTTTTTTTGCTAAGCAGTTTTAATAATATTACTCAACAGGCGACATTGCAATTAACTGAGTAGTCTTGACGTAAAGCATGTAAAAAAAAAAATCCAAGCACTCCAGATTTTTAATAGGACAGTGCATTTCAAATAAGCACCCAAAGGCTGGGGAAATGGTAACTACCTTGGACCAGAGGAACTGGTGGCTCCCTTGACATCATCTCCTTTGATGGAAGTGTTTACTGGGAGCTATAAGCATCTGGCAGGAGATGCTCAGTGCTTTCTGGCGGTCTCAGAGGAGCAGTTGCTTGTGTGAGATTTCCTGGACTGGGACAAGTCATAGTCTCACAGACATCAGGAGCATCAAAAACCAGGCTGTTTGATTGTGCAATTTAGGAAGCATAGAAACTCAGAAGTTAAAGAAAATAAGGGAAAAAAAATAGTGGAAATTTAGCAGTTTTTAATTTTTTTGTGGATTCAGAGCATGTTGGCTTTCTCGTGTGCAGATCAGGAAGGTCTTATTTTAAGCAAAGCATTTTGCTATCTGTTAATGAACTGAACTGGGTGTCATTTATAAGAGAGTCTTGGTGAAATCCAAAGCATGAATGAGTGCCAGCAATCTTTATGAAATAAGGAATTAATTTATCATCAGAAGGATTGAGAGCCAGCACTGCCACTGTGCTTTAATTAAAAAATTAAACAGCACACATGAAAAATGCAGCTACATGACACATCAATGCTTCTCAGACAGGTAAAGGCCTTTGGACTATGGTCTTACTCATATAACATCTGGATCCTACAGGCACTGGGTTATGAATTATTATCCATGAGCAGCAGCTGGCTGCCAAGAATCGAAGGGGCTTTCTAGTAAGGATGAAAATTCTACTTTAAAATTATAAAATATTTTATCATGTAGAGTATTTATTAGAACAGAAGTTACAATATGATTGAAATAAATGAGGTATTAAAGTAATTATTACAAGAGAGAGGCTGAAGGCATATTAACTCTATTGGTCTTTCAGCAGATGTCATATGAGCTACAGTTTCTGGTGTGCTCATTTTTCCTATTCTTTAGGAGCGGGGAAAAAACACCTGATCATGTATTGGGAAGACATAAAAAATGAAAATAGATTCTTGTGCARTTCCTGGGACTGGCCATGCAATATAGAGAATACAAATTATAGGTTTGCATAACAGTTTTAAGGAAGAAAAATTAGAGGTTTTATTAAGTCTGCCTTTGATATTTTTCCATGGTCTTAAATTCCAAAAGAGTTTTTATGTTTTTCCCTATCCATCAAAAACGATTCTATAACCTGCAAAAGCAGTAGTTTAGGAACAAAATGAATTACAGGGCCCAAGATATTAAGTTATCCAAAAGCCTGTGTTACAATCCTTTTTTCATTTGTAAATCTGTCAGTTTGTATTCTAATCACACATGATTAATATATTTAGATTTGTTATACGATTAGCTTTACATGAAATACTAAAAAGAGCTGTGCTGACTGCAAATGATTTAGAAAAAAGACAGTATTCATCTGAAGTATTAATTTAAGTAACTAAAGTATTAACTCGATTTTTTAAAATTAAAAAATCACAAATAAATAGAAATACCCACTTCAGGAGAATCTTAGTAAAATTACCACAATGTTTACCTATTCTGATATTATCCAAATACCACCTTTTTTGTTTCCAGATGACTAGTGACAGAGTGGCCAGTCAGTTTTGACACACTTGAGGGAAAGATTTCAAGTGATTTAGATGGGAATTAGAAGGAATCTTTCAGTCATATTTGAGACTTTCCTGGCTTTTATGGGTTTTTCTGCACTCCCTCAAAGCTTAGGTTCTGCTAATGATTAGCTGAATTCTCTGAGCTCTTCCAGCATAGAGCTGTGTTGTGTTGCATTACAACAAGGTGTAGTTGACCCAGATGTGGCTGGACAGGAACTACTAAAAGGCATCAAATAACAAACTTCTCCAGGTTATCAAAGAAAAAAATGATAGAAACTTGTGACTGTGACTTCTGATTGTTGGCTCAATCCAGCAGCTGTAGGCAATTCTTAAGCCTGTTTAGGCATCTTCAGGGAGGAATGTGTTTTAGGAGCTTAATTTGTCTTCACTCAGTCAGAATAGCTAAAGAATTTCAAAGATAAGTAAACTCTTGGCCTCTTTGACACCTCTGACACCTTGTTCCAAATCTTGAATCCTCTCCTCTCCCTCACCTCCTTCCTTTTTCCCCTCTCTCCTTCTTTAAGTCTTATGCCTTTCTGAGAGACCTTCCATGGGTATCATCTCCCTTTCACCTCTGCCAGCCTGCCTTTGACCTTGAGGATGGAGACCATAGAGGTTCTCCTCAAATGCTCTGGCCAGTGTCACTGGACCAAGCACCTGCCCTCTCTACTCCATGCTCTCCCATGTGATCTCTGCAGCATTGGCCTGGCTGCATCAGAAAACACATCCATGCTCTCCTAGCATGGGTTAATACTGGGGGAAATAGCTTAGTCAGGCATAGCCTCCCCCACCTTTTTTTTTTTTCTGAAATTACTTTTCTCAGTATTTAAGGGGAGGAATGCTGAGAAATGATCCTGGCCTCTCTCCTGTTGACTTTTCAGCAGATAGAAGAGTAGCTAGAGCTCCCTAGCTGATAGAAATTTTAGCTTATGTGTGTGTGTTTCCAAGAAGCCTTTGGTACATGAGTGCTCATTGAGAGCCCAAGCAAGAAGAGATCTGAGACTGAACTAAGTACGTTAACTACTATCCACTTGCTCAACAGCCTGTGGGTGTTCCCCATTGCCCAGCACTCATGGGCACAAAGATTTAGATCCCAAATGCAAGGGAATCTTGCCTGATGGCAGATTCTGCTTGCCAGGAGGTTCTGCATGGAGATGTCCAGCAGGGCGAGTCCTTTTTACATTAAATTTTACATATAGAGCTCCTTCTGCTTACTGCACCTGGGTGAGAAGCACTCAGAGGCTGTGGCAGTGGGAGCTATACACAAAGCGAACAGGAATGTCTTAGGGCCAGATTCTGCCACCTTTTCAAGAAGTAGTTCTGTTGCCTGTGAGCAATCCCATCAAAATCAAGAAGAGTAAGAGACTACACATGAATGAGAGAGGCAGATTATGGACTTGGACATTATCCTGTGGGGTCTGAAAGATGTTTCTGAGCTGGTTAAGTAAACCCTTTATTCCATGTCCAGTAGCACAATAGGTGCATCTCCTCTCTGTCTCCAGGCTTTTGATGTATGTAGATCAGCTGGCTGGACATTTTCTGGGTGTTGAAGGATAACTTACAAGCCTGGCCAGGTGAAACAATGTGTTTCAAGGCTTTTAGTTTGCTAATGTAATGGCGAACATTTCTAACATCTTGTAAATTCCTATAGCTGAGATGAAGAGGTGGGTGGAAGCAGTGGGACTGAGGCAAAATCCACTCTCAGGTCACATGGCCAGGGTTGCACTGGCATAAATGGGTGGCAGAATTTGGCCTGGGTTGTGTAAAGCCCAAGATGTGTATATGTTTCCTGCTTCAGGTAATAATGTGCTAAGTTACTACTTTATGCACAGAGGTATGGAAACCTTTTTTTTATGTTTTTCCCTCCCTCCCTCCTCTTTCCGTTCTATGATCCAGACACCACTAACTGTATGGAGTTGATGACTGGCAGACTTTCCAAATGTGGTAAGAACTTCCTTCCCTTCTGCCTTTTCTCCTTCCCCAGCCCCTGCTGAGCAATATAACGCACCGTCCAGTCCCTTCCACCTGTTCTCCTTCCCTATTCCTGCCTTCCCACGCTCTTTACAAGACTGCCCACCCCGTAACAGCCCACTGTGTCTTTCACTTCCCTGGTGGACACAAACACATCCCCCTTACTCCATTCCTCCCTACCCATGCATAGATGCACAGACTCTACCACAGCTTTCCCCTTCATAGCACAAGGGTGTGGTGTTGCACTTGTGATTCCCTCCCTCAGTGTAACCCAGGCCAGGGATTTTCTTTTTCTTTTCTGGGGTTTGGGGTTTTTTTTGGTTTGTTTTTTCTTTTGTTTACTTGCTGCCTTTGATTCATGATTCTTCAGTCCCTTTTCTGCAGTGAAGCTGAATGCTGCCCTGCTAGCTGCTGTCTCCCTTTGTCTCCTGCTATTTACTGAGACAGGATTGCTTTGCTATTTAATTCCCCTTTGCACCCAGCTCCCTTCTTTCCCCTGTATCTTTGGGGTAAGACCCTTTCAAATCCTTTCTAAGGCTCACTGCATACTATCTGCCAGACACTTAGCTAGTGTAAATTGTCCTAGTTCCAGTCTGGTCTTGGGGAAGGATAGTAAGTCCCTAGCTGGAGGAGCTGTGTACCTACCGGACTTTCAGATTTTTGCTAGGAGTGGGGGAAAAAAAAAAAAAAACTTCCTGCAAAACTTGCATCTAACCTTTCTTGGGGTTACATGAGTTTTGGCTAACTTGTCCCTTGCCTTTCCTCCCCTCTATGCACACATTGGATTGTTTTCTTTCTTTCAGCCCCTGTGCCCATACTGACTCCTCCAAATACAGTAGTGGAAATACCCAAATACTATGAGAGAGGGTTTTGTCGTCTTACTTCTAGGTTGTACAGAAAGGTTCTGGACAAGAGTACTCTGTTCTCTTCAGATTTCCATTCAGGTATCTAGGTTGAATTCAGGTATCTCTGTGAAAGGAAATATAACCCATTGAGGAAGCAATCAGTGAGCTAGGACTGCTTTCCAGTTGGACCTGTGACTCCTGCGTCATCACTTTGTACACTGAGGAAAGTTGTTCTGAGTTTACAGTGCAAATAATACTAGGCTTATGCATGTCTGATTGAGAGCAGAATTTGGCCCATTTCCTATAATTCAGACCATCTTTTTCCCTTAAATTTCAGCTTTGCTGGTGGGAGTTTTCCCTTTTCTCTGAGGGGGACTCATTTGATTTCTTATTTGAGTTTTCTGGGTTGATCATTCCCAGTTTCCTCATGAAGACTCATTTAGGTGGTAGGCAGACCTCCAGCTTCTTCTTAAAGGCATCAGAGAGCAAATCCCTCTTCTCCCTCAGTCCTCAGTTTCTTGCCTGGATCTGGCATTCACATCATACAAAAATCCTGAAATGCTGATTCTACTGATTATCTGCAAGTTAATTTAGCTACCCAGATAACCAGCCAGTTTTCTGCACTCTCTAGTTTGTGCATTACCATTCACTCCCAGCTCAGCCAGGCCTTTCAGTTGTCACAGTGTCTGCATCAATCCAGCAAGGGCCAGAGGACAGTGAAGGCCAGCAAGGAGGGTATTTTGTGGCAGCTACAGTGCAGACAGAGCATGTGGATGAATCCAGAGAAGGGAAAGGAAAGGTTGTAGGGTTTAATGGGGCTGCTTGCTTTGAGTCATCTTCCTGTTGGTATGCTCAGACACACCAGAAGTAGTGGTGACAGACACTGTGCCAAATTGCACCGTCCTGTGCAAGTGAGGAGCTATTCTTTTGTGTGCAGGGGAGCTCACCTATAACTTCGGCAGGGGAGTGGAGGGGAGCGATGCCAGCATTTAGCCTGCTGTCAGCAAACTGTTCTCTGTGACTTTGAGGACAGGCAGCCCCCTGTGAAGTTGGTGCAGTGTTTGTCTAGTAACAACAAATAGTGTAAAATAACTATACTGTGTGGGTTTTTTAGACCTCATCATTGTTCTGCATTCTGAGAGTGAGCCCTGGGGATCATTTTTAGAAAAGAGTTAACACTGGAGCAGAAAAACCCCCCCACTGCATCAGATGCTTTATGTCCGGCTCAGCTGTGTGAAAGCTCTGGTGGGAATGAGACGTACCTTTTCACTGACTATAAACCATTAAATGTTGTAATTAACGGCAAGGCAAATTTATTTAGTCCTCTAAACGTTATCTCATCTTCTGCTAGCAGCGGTCATCCATCTCAAAAGTGATTTTGCATATAGCAATTGGCATTGAAAAACAAGTTATTCCTGAACAGCAGAGGTATGTTGTAGGAGCTGCCAACATCCAAATGACAAACAGCTGGTATATCAGTCCAAACAGCTGCTGGATCAATCTTGCCTGTGCACATTAGAAAACTGCTACTCGTAATGTTTCACAATAGGAAGAAGGGAAACTTTTGACTCATAGTAAGGTTAAAATCGACATTGAGATGGAATGCTTTGTTTTACATTTCCACCCATTTCAGCAGGAAAAGGGGCATTTCTAGTGTCAGAAAGAATAAGCTGGTTTCCATTTAATACTTTTCTATAGGAATAATTTTACCTTGTAAAAATTAAGACCTTTACATTTAAAATGCAGCTATAATCTGAAAAACTGCTTGTAGAAATGCCAGCTTTCTACTTAGCTGATCTGTTTCTTGTATGTATTCAGTCAAATCAGTTTAGTGACAAATAAGCTTTACAACTTTATGTGCTGCCATTAAGCCATATAAAGTCAACACACCTGTAAAAGAATGAGCTGGATTCTGGGTTTTTTGGGCCAGGATTGAGAGAACTGTTTACTACCATCTAATCTGGTATTTTTGTCTATCCCACTGAAGAATAGGTTGCATAATTGACACTGAGGTTCTAATAGGTTCTGCAGAGCCTTCACATTAAAAAAAAAAAAAGAAATCAAGATAATATGCAAACTGAAAAGCCCCCAAGCTCCAACTGCAAAGCTGGGAACTAGAAAGCAAATGTCTTTGTAGATTGAGCACATCAAATCTGGAGCTATTGAAATATGCCACACAGAAGCCCACAGTGCCATTTCTGTAGTCCCTGTTCAGAAGAGATTCTATCTTTAAAAGCCTTAATGACTTTAAGGACTTTAAAGAGTGAGCTGAGAATTTCTTTGGGTGGTTGAATCAATAGTAAAGCTGGTGTAAAACCTTTGATAGCTCCTCTTCTTGGCTATCCCCAGTTTTATGGAGTCCTTAGTAGTCGCGTTTTACCAAGGTGCAGGCTGCTGGCAGAAAGCTCTGAAAATCCTGCCTAGTTCTTGAGAAACACTCAGTCTTCTGAGAAACACTTGCCAGGGAGCCTGTAAACTTTCCAGTCTCCATCCCAGAGCTGTCTGGGGCTGAGTCTTGCTATCTCCAAGGAAGGCCGTCTTTGCTTGTTGCTTTCCATCCCTCATGACTCCTCAGGGAAGCCTTAAGTTACATCACTGGCACTTCCACAGAAACGCATGATGAAAAGAGGAGGAAAAGGTTATTAGGTATTACTCATGCAGTCAAGTCAGCATCCAGTCAAGTCAGGCTCTGCACAGACATACTTTCCTGCAATGGCTTACACCATAACCCTGTGACAGCARGCTGGTCAGAAGACCTCGTGTTTATTGTTATGCATCCTGTATTGCTACTTGCAATTTGAAACCTTGATTCCTGACTCTGCAGCGTTAAACAGAAAGCCTTACAGATCCTTTTATGTGCCAGTGACCGTCACAAAAATGCTCTGATCACAGCAGAAGCACAGCAAGTCCCATTGCCTTTCATATCTTCCCAATATATCTCACTCAAATCTCTTGGTTTCAGTATCTTAGGAGTTTGACATTGCTTCTTATTCAGAGTCATCTGACTTTGTCCCCCACAGCCAGTCATTCTCTGTGCACACAGAGTGACTGCACTGCTGTAAAGGCTTCTCTTCTTACCTCCTTGCAAAAGCAGTTCGATTCATACAGTTGCAAGCCCATGTCGATATCATTCCAAGCTACCTGAGAAATTATGAGAGGTTTTGTGGTTTAAAACTGGTTACATCACATTTGGGTTGCAATTGCAGCATGTAACTTTTGTGAGTGCTAATTTGGAGATGCTTGGTGTCAGTAGCAGCAGAAAATACCTTGATTTGGTGCTCTTGGAAGTAATCCAGATCCATACTGTCATTACTTAGAGTAATCCTATTTGCTTTGGAATAGCCATTTGCTCTTCAGTGGGAGAGGAGGTGGTGATTTGCATTCATAAAGTCATACCTGATGGCAGTAACACTGACAGAGAGCTGCAGAAAAAATGTATGCTGCCCTCCCATGTGCAAGGCTCTTCTCAACATTTTTACTCGGAGGTAGTCAGAAGATAACCCTAATTTTTTATTAACGTTTCTGAAAAATGTGCTGGCTACTGGTGTTCTGAGCATGGCTGATTCTTGATTCATATGGAAATATATTGCGACTCAAATGAAGGGTCAAAGGAAGAAGTCCCATGTGAAAAATCACATACTTGGTCACAATGTGTGGATCACAGTAAGTGAGATGATTCTTTCCAAAGTGTTCAAGCCAGATTTCCCACTTATCCTTGCCCATTCTATTTTTACTATTCGTTGTCCAAATACATGCCTGATTCCCTYCACACCATAGTCATAGCTCTTCATTCTAGATGTTTCTTTTCCAGTGAATGACTTGTGGTTTTGCACTGTAGAAGAAGGTAGCAAAGAAAAGGTAACTTCCCACTAAAGATGAATCCAGATATATAAAACTATTTGGTACATGTCAGATCCTGTTTTGATATGTATAGCCAGATTTTTACTCTCCGACACAAGGTCTTTTCCTCTTTCTCTGTAATAATATCCATCTGGAGAAAACACAGATCTCTCTCTTAATTAAGATCACTGTACTTTATTTATGGCAGGCAGTGCTTCAGGATATTCTATGTGAATATTTGCTTGCTGCGCTAAGCTAAATTTGAAGTGGCCTCCCTTGAAAATTAAATTGTATTTTGAAGGGATTGATTCAGAGGAAATGAGGAATTAACATTTCAACAGTATACACAGATGATTTCTCTCCTTAGGAGCAGGTCAGAGAACTTAAAAACCATAAGATCATTCTTGAACATCCAACGGGCAGGAAAGGACAAAAATGATATTATTAAGAGCCAATACACTCCTGACATTTTTATGAACAAAAAATTAGAATGAAGCAGCAGAAGTTTTAAGAGAATGGGCAACATCATCTGCTGTGGCTTTGAGAATGTAGATTGTCAGCTTCCTCTCTCGTCATGCACTTGTACAGAGACCTTTGTAAAAGGACAGATAGATGCAAAGGATTCTTGGGCTGAGTCCTCTATCAACCAACTTGCCAGAACAGCATGATTTCACAACAAAATCTGGCATCTCTTCATCCCACCACTATCCTTGCCTGCTCTTTCAGTGCCACCAGCTGTCCAAATGAATGTATGATTCCCTCCTCTCCGTCGTTGTGTCTCCTTTTTCGAATGCTATGTGGTGGTGCTGGATTGGCCAGAGCTATTCATCAGTAGGGGACATGTTTGTTTTTCTAATAAATTACTCACGCCTTAGCTCTGCAGAAGGTAGCAGCGAGGAAATATGTCCCATATATTTGAGTCTTTGCTGCCTGTATTCACCATTCACTAACTCATCACCCAAGAGCTACTTGTCTCAGTTGTATTGCCTGCAACGGGGAGGCTGAACCAGATCTTAGCTTCTCTGTGTGTGTATGGAGAGAGCGAATGTGCAAAATGGAGGCAGAATGGCCATCTGGATACATCTGGCTAGTCGCAAATATTGGGACTCTCTCCTGCAGAGGAGACAGGATGTTTTAGGGGAGCAGGAACAAGGATGGGTTATGGAGCATTTAAATTGCCGGTTGGTAGTTCATATCCATCCAGGTATGTACTGACTGAAAGTGCCCACCTTCTGCTGGTAGCATGGACACCTGTGCTAACAGTGTGTGGTAATCTGAGTAGTTCCTAGCAGTAGTCTCTTTCTGCAAACACTGCTATCAGTTGGCATTTTTATTGGCAGAGTCCAAATCATCGTTGGACTCTGGAAAATAAGCTCTGTTCTTATCTTTGGAAATAGTCTTTTCCAGTTAGAATTCAGGAGTCCTGCTAAGAAACTGGAGTTGTTCTGTGGACTGTCAGTCTGTCTCCATTTCTCTCTCCCTAAAACAAAACAAAATCGAAATAGTTGTCCCACTATGTAACTTACTCTGGAAAAAATAAAAGGGAACTTGTTCTGGTCAACCTGTTGTGACAACTTAAAAATCCAGCAAATATGAAACCATGTCTTTGTTCCTTGAAAAGCTTCTCTAACCTCATACTCCCTATAGTTTTAGACAGGTACCAGTCTTGGGATTTCTGCAGTTTCTTCAGTTCAAGTGGACCAGGATGGGTTTGTAGAACAGGAAGAGGTTCTGTGTGATGGCCTCCAGCAAGACATTGCAATGGTCTTTCTGTCATCCTTCCCAGTCTAGAGGGAAGCCTCATATATCCAACTGTCTGGCACATGAGTTGAGCAAGAAATTCTCTCTGTAGTTTTCTTTGGTAGCCTGTGAGCTCCTTGAGGCATCTGTTTAGTTTGTATTTGTACTATGCCTAGGCCAGTGGCTCCTTAGCCTAGAGAAAGACCCCTGCATGATATTATAATTAAACAAGTAGGAATAGGCCCCTTTCATCTCTACCTTATCCCTTACGCCAGTAACTTTCAATGCATATATTCTTGCAGTGGGTTCTATATTTTAAATCTTCTGTTTTTGAAGGCAAAAGAGACTCTGCCAACAGAAAACAAGCAAAGAGACAAAAAAAAATGCCTAGTCTTAACAAAGAGGGCTAGAACTCTGTCAGAGTAGCAGAATGGATTTGAAAGGGGATGGATTATCTCCCATCAGAGAGTGTTTCGATGCTTTATGTGGTAGGAGTTGGATTTTTGCCATATGATTCACTGRAACCACAGCTGCTGTGGAAATACAGAACAAGCTAGGAATAAAAAAATAAAGGGTTAAAGAGAAAAAAATGAGTAGAGGAAGAAAACCTCAGTAGCAGAGATAAGCTGAAGGCAGTCTGAAAGGATGAGAAAACAAGATGTAGAAAAGGAATGTGGGAAGTTGGGTTGACAAAGGGTCTCTCCATTTTCAGTGGACATATCTTCAGGCATATCTTCTTCCATTCACTTTCTCCCAAAGCCTAAGGTAAAGATGTAGAGAACCAAAATTTCTCAGGCTATACAGAAGGGAAAGGCAGAGGATAATCCTACAGCAGGCATATTTGCTTTGTGCAACTTTGTGTTCAGCACCGCAAGGAGCAGTGCATTAAAAATGCATAGATTTGAAAGAGATGGTTTCACAGGACAAGGAAGTGCCTCAGGGTTTGCTTCTATTAAGTCAATGGGAATGTTGCAAATTGCTTCAACAAAAACAGGACCTAGTCCTTATCTGACTATCTTAAAATGTTATGAAACAGCAGGCTCGAATCAGTGACTGAAGCCTCCAAGCCTGTCCTGAAACTGCTTGTTTGCCACCTCCTGTTAGCTTCCTGTGGAGGACTCAGGTGCTTTGCAAGGTCAGAGTAGACATGGACTTTCCTGGTCCCACCAACTAATTTTCTCTTTCCTCTCTTAACTGGGGCAGCTTTGCTCCTGGTACCTGTGACACCACTGGGACTTAGTCAATGTCAGACTTCTTAGGAATGGTAATATGGAGAATTAATATAAGCTGCCCAGCTTCCTTTTATTTCTTTGTGTCTGTTCTCAGCCCTGTTCTTCCCTTTTAGTGCCTGTTGTATTCAGGTGCATTCCCAGTTTCTTTTGTGATATTTGGACATGACAGTGCGGCACACCAATGCCACAAACCAATGCTTTCTCCATGAATATATTCCTTCAGCATCCCTTCAGTCCGTGACCCTTTCATAAAAATAAGCTTCAGTGCTTATTTTCAAACCCATTCCCCTTCCCAGTGGTCTTGCAACACCCAACTCCTTGGTCTAACTCAGAAATGCACGTATCCATCTCCTYCTAACAGATATAAACCTAATGGTCTGAACCTCCCCTCCTGCCTCTGATCCTTCTCACGGTTTCTCACCCTTACTGCCCTTCATGCCTTTGTTGCTCTGTGTCGACAAATGTTTGCTCTCCAGGGGAAAGAAGACCTTAGTTACAGATGCATGAAACACCAGGGAAATTCTGAAGATTCAGTGAGCTAAACCTTCATCCTTGCCCAGAGGAAGCGGGATCTCATCTCACTTTCTGAAATAGGAGAGGTACCCTTTTTGAGACCCCCAGTTGGCCTTGCAGGTGTAACAGCCTATCACATATTTTGCACTGAATGTGAGGGATGGAAGATTGCTGAAAAAGCTGTTCTGTTCCATCATCACCTGCATTTTCAAGTCTTGTTTTGCTGGCCATATAAGCCCAAAGGGAGCTGAGCACTGAGAGGAGCAACACCGCTCACCATTTTCATGCTTCCAGCATAGCTGACCCATGTTTATATATCCCTAGAGTGCAATATGAGGATTCTTTTCCATTCAAAGGCCGGTATCTAGACCCACCCAAGTGTGGGCTAGCAAGCTGTCACGGAGATACCATCGACGCAGTGATTGTCTGTATTGCTTGGCATAGGATCAGTTCTCTGTTGACTGCAGGCTAAGAAAGTATTGTTACTACGTATTTAATTGCAAGTCCAGTTACTACAAAAGGCAAAGGAAGGAAAGGGTTAGTGAAATGGCCTATTTTATTTTTCAGTAGCTCTCTTTAAATATCCCTAAGGATTTCTTACCTCCCATTAAAATTTTACCTGAAAATGCTGATTGTAAGGAATGCAGTAGAGAGATATGCAAAGGAAAGGCAGACTGTTAAATACTCTTGCTGCAATAAATCTCCAGACACTTGAAAGCCAGTAGGGCATGGGGAGGAGAAAGAGTGGATGAAACAGGGGCTGCATATTTTAATAGGATGATTAAAAATCCTATATCAGGATTCATCAAATACAAGACACATACATACAATTTATAAAATGTTTTATTACTCCATTCTTGAAAATTGTATTTTTGTCTACTATTTCTGTCTATGCGAAAACTAAAACTTCCCCAGTTCCTGCAGAGTGCTGCTTACTCTGCCCTCTTTTTTCCCTCTAAGCTTGTTGAACAAACTGCTCAGCTGAATAACTAGAGATACTTCCCTCCCCTTTTCTCCCAACCTGGCAGTCTTTCCCTCTCCAGCATTTTTTTCAGTGCTCTTTTTCATTCTCTCTGCTGACTCCATTTGCTTATGAAGATGAGGGGTCCAAAGCCACATAAAAGACAGATCTTTCCACATTCCTACATTCAAGGTTGAGTGTTATGCTTCCTTTCTTTTTTTTTTTTTCACTGAAAGAGAATATCCACCTAAAGAAATTAGAAATGAGTCTGAGCAGAGCATGTGCCCATAAACATAACAGGTTTTTAGGGAGTCTTACAGAGGTGTCTGAATTAGAAGTTATAGATCTGGAACAGATATTCCCTTTCCAAAGCATGTGTGGGAGGGAGGCAGCGGGCGATCACAGAGCTCTGACTCAGAAATGACTGTGAGTTTCACAACTTTTCCCATCTTAGCCAGAAATTGAGGTGCGTGTCCTGCCTGGCTGTTTGGGCCCATTTCTGTGGCTTCAGTTAGCTAAATGATGCTCCTCCAGAAACTAATGCACCAATGCTTGTGGCATTGCTGTAACTGAATGCACACACAGAACCAATGCCGGCAGTAAGTTAAACAAAGCGGCAAGTAGAGGAAGACAAGGAATGAATGAGAGTGATGAGACTTTGAGATCCTTCGCTCTGTACAGGCCAGCCGCCTGATTTTTCTCAACGCCTGTTAACATGCAGAGGAAAGCAGCAACTGCCTGGTTAGCATGGGGCAGAAAAAAAGAGCAACACATTCAGTTTTGCAGGGCACAAATACTATATACTTCCTCTTTCCTTGCATAAGAGCAATTGATGTCCATCTAGCATCTTCCATTAGAGGATAAGAAAGCACTCAACACACTCTTCACACAGGTCACCATACATAGGTAATACTTGCTTGCTGTAGTAACCTTTCTTATGTTTTTTGTAATAAAGGTGAAGGGAAATACAATATTACTGAGCCACCTGTGTCCGCTGACTGTGGATAAATGGTGATCTCTGCTATGAAGAAATCCCTTTGCTCCTGACTGAATGTTGCCATCTCAGGGCTGAAAGGTTCCATTCTCTTAATAGCATACTAGAGCACTGCAAGGCCGAAAACAATGACCCCCTTTCCTTCCAGGAGCTGGAGAATTAATTTATTTAAGTGGGATGTAATGACCTAATTTGAATTTTTTAGAACAATGGAGCCAATAGTCCATTCTTGAAAAAACAATATGGGATTTTAATGATCAAGGACAGTCATCACCTACCCGGTGTATGTTAGATAAAAAACCCAGCACCTTGAACACCTATGTCCAGAGATTTTAGTATGTGAATTTAGTGTGACCCCCTCAGATGTCTGATCAGGATTGATCCCCCAATCCAAGAGAATTAAAGGGGGCTAGAAATGCCTTTGCAAAGGCTACCTTGACCATGGTAGCCATCAGTAGCACCCCAGGCATTCCACACATCCTCTGACACAGGACAAGGCCAACACCGCATCCCTCTGCTGCCTGGTGGTCCAAAAATGTAGTTGCACAGAGGTGTACCCACTACTGCAGTGGGCACTACAGCAGGAGGAAAGAACCTGCTGTACAAGTCTCATCTGCAGTGGGTGAGACTTGACAGGTCCAGCCTGAGCTGTTGTGTGTCACAAAGCCTCTGTAGACTGCTTCTGAGTTGGTACCACTCATGCTGAGACACAACTGGATCTTTAACTGCATTGGACTTATCCTGGCAGTAGGGGATTAAATGATGATTGTCTGGCCCTCCCCAGTTCAGGTGTTGTATGTAACCATCTTGGAGTTACATATCTAACCAAGCATGTAGCTGTTAGGCAAGCACATGAGAGCCCCGTAGTTAATATTTCTGCCTTGTAAATTGAGGAGGTCTCAGATGCACACCTTCAGAGGTCTTTTTTGAAACTCATTGCGTTCAGTCCAGGGTCTGTCTGTTCCCTTTGGTCCCTGGAGCTGGGTCTGTGATGTGTCATGCTCCACAGCAGCAAATGGCATTGGTAAAGTGAAGCTTGGGTTTGATCAGAAGATGAAATGGTAGACAAAGAGATTATTCAGAGTGGCATGAAAGGTTGTATTCTCACATGTGCACAGTGCCCAACCCATAACTAGCTTAATGAGATAGCTGTTCTGTTAGCATGCAGCCCTACATCCCTCTGTGACTCCTGACTCCACTGTAACGAATGTTAGCGTCACAGAGGCTGTGTGGTAAAGAAGAGAGAGCATAAATTCAGGACAACGAGGAAGTAGTTCTTGGCCATGGTAGTTCCCCCAAATAGTTACATGCATAACAGCCTGCTTCTACAAAGTGGTCAGCATCTTCATTTCCAGATGCGTGTTGTAAGAAGGATCTGAAGGTGCTTAGAAGCTTGCAAGCTCAAGCTACAAACCACACATACATATGGAGGTAGTCTTGTCAGCCATAGCTCATTTTTCAAATGCTTTTCCCCTGGAGCACTCAGGTGCTTCAGGCTTAGTGGCTGAAGGTGAGCGAGGAGACTTTCAGAAAGAATCCAAACGCAAGCAAGAAAAGCTTGATGCCTGGTGTAGTCAGAAAACTTAGCAAGGCTGCAAAGCAAAGCATCAGTTGGTGACAACATACAAATACCCTGTTTGTAGTAGAAACAATAACATGGGATTTGCCTGTATCCAGGGTTACATTCACTGACCTTTCAGTGCCGAGTTGCCAAGTGACACCAGGTAACAGAAGTATTTCAGCAACATGGCACTATGTGCTCCTGCTAGGTGAGACAGCTATGCCCATCCACTCAGGAGAAAACTAGGACCTTCCCCCTTGGTGCTTTATGCTCCCAGCCTCTTTATTTCTGTAGGTGTCCCATCCTAAACACTCTTCCTCTTCCTGCTCATTGTCTTCATCCCCCACAAACCCTCACGCACGTGGCTCTGGATCTCCTCATCATGTTCTTCTCGTTAAAAACCCCATTGTTCATTTGTTTGTTTGTTCTCTTTCTCTCTCTCTCTCCTCTTTTTCTCTCTCTTTCCCTCTCCTTGTTTTTTTTTTTCTTTCTTTCTTTTTTTGTCTCCTCTGTTTTGTGTACCCAGGCAGCCCATTGAGTAACTTCTTTGACGTAATTAAACAACTTTTTTCAGACGAGAAGAACGGGCAGGTGAGCCATCCCCCCGGCACGCCAACCAAGCATAGCGCAAACAGCAAGCGGAGCGATTCCGGTTCTAATGACTATGGGTCTAGAGGAGACAATAAGTACCCTGCTGGCAAAGACAAGGCAAAGATGGTCTCATCAGTCGGCCTACAAGACCAACCTTAAATAAACACATAAAAAAAATTAAATAACTTAGGAAAAAAACAAAAAACAAAAAAGCAAGAAAGAATGAAAGAATATTCCTTAGTAAGCTAGCCTCTAAACTAGAAGGATGTATATACCTTGCCACAACAGTACAAAACTGTCTATAGACAAATTTTGTATGAAGGAATGACTGTATATATATACATATATATATTTATATATGATATATAATATATATCTCAGAAACAAACACAAAAACAAACGAACGAAAGAATGAACAGAAAAGAAAGAAAAGAAAAGGTAGCACAGATGACAAACCCAGTTCGCCAGATCTTGGGTTGTGGTTTTTTGATTGTTTTTTTTCCTCCCTTTTTTGAGTGTTTTTCTTTTTTTTCCTCCTTCCTGATTTTTTGGKTTTTTTTATTATTATTATTATTTTTGTTTTGTTTTGTTTTGTTTCTTGTTCTGTTCATGCTCTCTCTGTGTTTCTGACGACACCACTTGTTTCCGCTCTGCTACCAGGAATTATCCCGAAAAGTTAACATGTCAGCCACGGCTTCACCTTCTGTGCTCTGCGGACACTTGTTGACGGAAGGCAACCGATGTAGACTGTCCAAGGACCAGTCCTGTTTGAGGTTCCCAGCCTCCCCTCTCCCTTCAGGAAGTGGGTTTCTCCCCCACTTCTCCCCAGACACCTCCCCAATGCACGCTTTTTTTTTGTTTTGTTTTGTTTTTGTTTTTTTCTTTTTTGGTGTTCCACGAGAGAGATCTGCTCAGTAATGGGATTGCACAGTCTGGGCTGAAAGGAGGTTGCAAATTGTTGGAGTGAAACCTCTGCCCTTGGCAACTTCTGTCCATGCAGGTGAACTCGGCCCGGTGGGGAAGGGTGYGGGGGAAGGAGATGGGTGTAGCGGGAGCGCAGTGTTCGTGAATCCAGAGCGCATTCTCATCAGAAACCAGCCAGGAGCAACTCAAAACTAAGCGTTGAACCAAGACAATATTGGGGAGCTTCATCACAGGATTTTCTTAAACTTCTTTTTCTCCCCACCACTTTTTCCTTTTCTTTTCCCCCCTTTTCTTATATACACACATATATATATATATTTATATTTATGTATAAGTATACATATATACACATATATATATATAAAAAATAGTTGTTGTTTTTTTTTTAACTGTATCATCTTGCTTTTTGACCTGCTGGAAGGGGAAAGGAATAAACTTAGGAGGGAGAGGGGGTTAAATGAATAAACACATACAAACAAACATTAAAACTTAGGGAAAAGGCAACTTCTGGTAGCAAAGAAGAGGGACAAGATTCTGCCAAGGACTGTCTCTCCCGCCGCCAGGCACAGTTGCCGCTGCTGCTACTGCTGCTCCTCCTTCGACACCTTCCTCCCCATCTSTCAACTCCCTGCCACTGTGCCACCGCGCTGGGACCTTCTTCCACCAGCTGGATCCTCCACCACACCCTGCATTTAGATGCAATTGTTGTGTTGCTAGTGCTGCATTGATATCAGTATTATTTCTTTAAGTTACCAATTTCATTTGTTGGCTTGGGTGATTTTTTTCTACAAAAAAAAAAAAAAAGAAGATGAAGAGGAGGAAGAAAAGAGACTTATCTTGGGTTTTATTTCCTGTGTGTGTGTGTGTGCAAATCACTGGCACTTAAGTTCATCTGAGCAAGACAAGGTGGAGTCAGGGCAATGGGAGACTTAATCACGAAGCTACTGTAAACTTTAAAAATTACTGCAAGATATTTTTATAAAGGTTTTTTTTTTGAAAGGGGGAGGAGGGTGGGATTGGTTGGATGGGGACTTTTTTTGTGTTTCAGTTATTAGGTCTTGGTTATTTATATATACATATATATATATTTAAAAAAATAAGCTGTTAGATATATCTTCTGTTTAATAATTGTGTAGAGGCAACATTGATTCTTATTTATTTTGGGGAGGAGGGGGAAAAAAGACACAGAAACTCCTTAAGTGTTCATCTTGTGACTTTGAGAAAGAAGAATTTTCGCCTTTTTTCCTCCTCCTCAAGAGTTATGTGACCAAGTGTAACTTATTCTGGCCCAAGCTCAAAGGTTAAACAAAAAAACGTGGTTTTACGCGTGGAAGACAAAAACACAATGAGAAGTACTTCTTGACTGAGATTTTAAGAATGTAGGCTTAGCATTAGTGTTCAGCTCTTTTATGACCTTCAATTGCTGCTCGTTGGGTTCCTATGGGTGTATGTTGTATCGCAAGATTTTTTTTTTTTAAATGATAATGTTGGATGAGTTCTTTTTTGTTGTTGTTGTCGTTGTTGTTTTTTTTCATCATTTTTCCCCTTCTTGGACCAGTTTTACTTGTACATAGGTTTGAAGATTAAAAGAATTTTTAAAGACACAACTGGGGCAAAGACCTTTGACTTTTGCCCTGTTTCCCCATTCCCCCAAATGGGAGGGATTTATTTTATTTTTTTGTTTTATTTATTTATTTATTTTCCCTATTCTTGAACTTTTCTCTCGTATTGCTGTGTGCATGTCAGACACCAGGGAGTGATGGCTGGGGAGGGGGGGAGGCAAGGGTGCAGGAGAGGGGGGCAGTTTTAATTGCATGACATTGCTGTAAATTAGTCTCTTTTGCTTTCGTTGTCTTTCCTGCCTCCGCCCTCTCTCTACTTCTCCTCCAAGCTCCCCTCCCATCACCCCCGTCCTTCTTTTCCCTCTTTTCTCTTCCCTTGTGTATAGATTTTGATGCTTCTGTTACATTGTACCTCTACAAAAGGCTGGGATTTCAATACAAAATAATAATAATAATTTAAAAATACCTATATCAGCAAAACCCATGTGGTACAAGCAGGAAGGGGATTACTTACACAAGATATAAGAATAAATGAAAGCAATACCTCTTGTTATCCTTCCTATTTTGTACTTTGAAGACACACACACGCGCACACACACATATACAGACACAAACTGACATTATTTAACGGTTTAAAATGGACAAAAAAATCTGATGTATCCCTTGTTAAATAACTGTGAGCAACTTTAGTTCAAAAACCAATAAATTCATTCAGTAAAGATACTAGCTGTTGAGTGTCCTGTTTATGTCCATGCAAAAGAATCTCTTCTCACCAGTGCCACACCTGGTAAGTATGATATCCATRTTTTCTATACCAAGGCAGAAGAAGATGGCTGGCACATAAGACAGCATCCTCCTGGCTGAAGAATTAACACTGTCTTGTTGCAGCTTTTGGGTCTCTATGTGCTTCACCCAGAGTCGTCTACCCTCGCAGCAAAAAAACACCATGCAAAGGAAAAAAACACTTTTTCACAGTAACACTTGAAAAAGATGAAGCTAAATTGCAGACAAACCAAAACCCCCAGATCTGAACCGGATTGAAACCACTRTATCAAAAACTTGCTGCTACTGATCATTCTCATCTCTAACCTGAGCTTCTCACATTGCTTCCAGATTTAGCATAGGAAGGATTTCTCCACCCTCCCTGCCTGAAATACCCTGTCACATACATTTGAAAAAAAGTTTATCAGGTATGTCCCTGAATTGTGTTGGCTTTTTGTTGTTGTTGACTGGTTTGTATGGCTGCTGGCTTGTCATGCGTCTCTCACAGCTTTTGGGTGTCCACATTTATGCTGGATCTGTAACTTCTTCCAAGTCATCATGGAAGCCTGAAAATTCACCTTTCAGGCTCAGAGCTTGGCTGGCACACGCAGGAACTGATACCCGCCTGGATGTGTCCCCATCCGACCCGGGCCTCTCTTAGGGCTGACAGTATCACAGTTGCTCGCCACAGCAGAGCCCAAGCCTATGGGAGACATAAGCCGGAGAAAGTAGCACTGTCCCTTTGAATATTTGAGCCCCTCAGGCTGCTCTGCCCAGACCCCGGGTTTGCAGCGTCCCAGTCTCCCCCATGCTTTCCCTTTGTCTGCGTGCACCGCACCAGTCCTCGGCTGCTCTGTGAAGGACCGAACCAGCAGAACTACCCCAAAACGAAGCGAAACCCCCGGCTGAGGCCGAGCCTTGCGCCATGGCCCGGCGCCGCTGGGCGCGGCCG